>NC_135955.1:80105141-80377641 GCF_053455715.1 Rhinoraja longicauda | reverse complement strand
CCGAGCCGCGCCGGGCACTGTTAAGTCCAGCGGCCGAGCCGCACCGGGCGATGTTAAGTCCAACGGCCGAGCCGCACCGGGCGATGGAAGGCCCCACGGCCAAGCCGCACCCCGCGCCGTGAGGAAGAGACCTAAAAGAGAAAGGTTTCCCCCACCCGCCCCAAGACCCCCCCACCCACACCACCACCCCCCACACATACACAACCAAAAAACAAAAAAAAACATCCCAACACCGACACACAACAAAAAAAAAAAGGAAAAAAGACGAACAGACTGCTAGCGAGCCGCAGCCGTTAGGCGCCGCCACTTCCGTGCGTAGGATAGAACTAGTGCACAGGTGATTGTTGGGAGGTTGGGTGGGCCGAGGCCCTGTTTCCATGCTGTGGTCTCTAAACTAAAATACTAACCTTTGAATGTACTATGCCATTGGGCTATGGAAGCTCAACGCTTATGTTCATTAAAAAAAGAGACCAACAGAATTCTGGACATTAAAGGGATCAAGACATATGGGCTTATTGCTGAAAAAACATGCTGAAGTAGATCAACCATGACTTTTTCTATTCCAAAATGTACTTAGTTAATTTTCCAGGGAGGTCTTGAACATATTCCAAAGTTCATTTGTTCAATAAGCCTTTAGATAAGTCATCTAGATACGCATTCATAGTGTTGTCACATCCCATGTAACTTCTTCTGTATACCTCAATGAGTTACACAGTCAAATCTCAAGGTCCCAGCACCCATGCAAAAGAGGCCTATTGGTGGAGTATGAATTTAGGCACAGCCCAACCTAATCTGATCTTTCAGCAATTGTAGCCCCAGAGGTCACAGTTCTTAATGTACACATCCAAACAGGTTTTTTTAATATATGGTGAGGGTTTTTTCCTCTACCATCCTTTCAGGAAAGGGTATCAGGCTTGTATCATCCTCTAGATATAATTGCTGTACCTCATCTCCCCATTAATCCTTCTCCCAATTATTTTAAACTATGTTCTCTGATTTTTCATGCACTGGCTTTCTTATTTATTCAATCCAGGCTCCTCATAATTTTATTCACCTCAATTAAATCTTTGCTCAGCTTTCTCTGTTCCAAAGAAAACATCTCCTACCTCTCCAATCTTTCCTAATAGCTAAAATTTTCCATTCCTGGCAATATCTTTCTAAATCTCCAATGCAATCCCATGAAATGTTAAAGTATATTTTCCTGCATTGAATTTCATCCACCATGAGTTCACCCATTCCACCAGTCGGTTTATATTCCATTGCAATCTATTACTATCCTACAAATAGATCACTGTGCTGCCTTTCCCTGCATCATTGCCAATTTACGCCACATATATCCAAATGTAAGGTAATTGATACGGTTTTAGAAAAGCAGTGATCCTAGGAAGAACCCAAGGGAACACTACTGTGATAAATAACTGTTCACTACCACTCTCTGTTTCTCGTCAATGAGTCAATCTCCTCTCCATGTTGCTACAATACCTTTATTCCACGGGCTGGAGTCACGATGTAAAACTTACTGGATGACACCTTTTTAACCAACTTTGATTTGCATTCACCAAATCAACTTCATTTCATACATTAACTTATCGAAACAAAAACTCCATCAAGTCAGTTAAACGCCATTCGCTTTTAATAAATCCGTTTTGTTTTCTCGAATCAATCCACAATTATTCAAGGGAGAAGTAATTCTCTCCGTGATTATCAATTCTAAATGTTTCCCCAGAGTTAAAGTTAAACTGGTAGTTACTGACTTTATCCTTGCACCATTTCTGAAAGAGTGGAATATTTCTCAGACCTGACACACAACGCTAGTACCTACAGAACCTTTGGATGTTCACAGCCTAAACTCTACAATTGCTTCTCTCAGCGACCTTGGATATATTTTATCTTGGGAGTGTGTGTTCATCTATTTTAAGGACTGTGTACACTTTATTAATTTTTAGTCCATCCTTTATCTCATAGATCTTTACAGCATGGAAGCAGTCACTTCAACCCAATGCATCCATGCCAACCAAGATGTCGATCTGAACTGGTCCAATGCAATTCATCGCATTTAGCCAATATCTCACTATCCATTTAAAATTACTTCAAGATTAGAACACAGGAATTTACAAAATAGTCAGTCAGTCTTCTTCAAAATTAATTGTGGTCAACATTTATTTTGTAGAGCAGATTCAGACCAGTTGATGGCAGATCAACACTCTGCCCAATGTACCTCAGTCTCAGTTTTAGGAAAAGGAAATTTAAAGAGAGTGCAAAACATTTGATCAGCTCATCTGCCAAATTCATTTGAATTTCGATTCACAGCCACTTCATTGCCGTTTTGTGCCTGTGCAGATGTGATTATCCATTATACACTTGAAACAGTAACAATGATAGATTCTGAGTACCTTCAGGTAACACTGAACTTCCTGCCAAAGCTCTGTCGATCAGTCGCCGTTAAAAAACTGCAAATGCTGAGGGGTAGTCTTTAGGACGATCCATAAGGACAGGTTAAAATTAAAAATCATCCCTTTGGGAACCAGCAGATCTAGCTATGAAGTTTACTGAAACATGTTATTTTATGATGAAGCAATGTAGAAATGAGAACAAAAGGTGCTCAAATAGATGCAATGTCACAGAAAATGAATTGAAATTATATAAAATCACTTTAGAATGTAAGAGGCCTCATGCAGTTGCTTCAATTGAGGGTTAATGGTTGACTGTGCCATCAGGGGATCCTTTGTATGATCCAGACATGTTATGGGACCCAACCCCAACTTAAATATTTTCAGAAAATTTGATGCCATCTTGATGTGGAGGCCAATTCTCTGGATGCTTTCAAGAGAGAGTTAGATAGAGCTCTTAATGATAGTGGAGTCAGGGGGTATGGGGAGAGGGCAGGAACGGGGTACTGATTGTGAATGATCAGCCATGATCACATTGAATGGCGGTGCTGGCTCGAAGGGCCGAATGGCCTACTCCTGCACCTATTGTCTATTGTCTATTGACATTGTACATTCATGTACTTTCTGGTTTCAGATTTACAGTGGCATCAAGTTAATGAGCGGGTAATGATACAATGAAGTGGTACGTGACGCATGATCCACTACAATTCAAAGTATCAATGTTCTATAAAGTGGAACATTTGTTTTTTTGTCTTAGTTTTAGTTTTTGTTTTTGTTTCATATTGTTTTAGTTGATGGAGGAATTAAAGATAGAAGGTACAAGTTTCGAATCTCCTGTTAGTGCCAATGAGATAAAAAGATGCTGCTCAATGACCAACAGGGCTTGACGTTGTTTTGTCTCTCTCCTTTTCCAATGGATCATGTTTCAAATACACTTGAGCACACTGTAGCCCTGTGTAGATCAAACCTTGTGCATCTTAATTATCACGATTAATAGGAACTAGACAACTGAAGCTGTGTTGCAAGGGTGTATCTTGTGATTGTGGATTTTACACTGCAATGCAATTCTCCATACAATTAATCTGATTAGAATAGATTTTGTAATTCTTTCATGCTGTCTCTTCTGTTCAAGCATCATAAATTAGCATGACAATTGGAACTGCATTAAACACTCGTGGAGAGCAATAAAGTACCACATTTGTGTACAATCAAAAACAAATGCAAATAAATGGCATTTGGAACATTTTAAAAATAAAGAGAAATTAAAAGGCTTTTTACTTGATTAGAATTCATTATTCTGAATAAATGTGTTGCAGCATGTTGTGTAGCTTTATCACATTGCCTGTAGTGCCAAAATATCTGGCCAACTGCAGAATTACAGAAAATCTGCTATTAAATTAGGCTTATTACTCATGCCGTGATACAGGACTCCATTGCTCATGCTGTCAAACACTGTATTAGAAGTTTAAAGTTAACCCACTTTAATGCTGTAGCTGTAAATTCATATTTGCTGCATAAAATTACAAGTGATATTTTACAAGTTATTTACTCCTGTCTTAGACCAGGACAAAAACTGCCATGTCCAGTTCACAGTTAAAAACAATCTTGGAAACAAATTGATTGAAAGCCTGATTTAATGCTTAGCATCTGTCATTTGAATGCACTGCAGGGCCAATGCATATATTGGCAATAATACACAGGCCAAGTAGACAATAGACAATAGACAATAGGTGCAGGAGTAGGCCATTCAGCCCTTCGAGCCAGCACCGCCATTCAATGCGATCATGGCTGATCACTATCAATCAGTACCCCGTTCCTGCCTTCTCCCCATACCCCCTCACTCCGCTATCCTTAAGAGCTCTATCCAGCTCTCTCTTGAAAGCATCCAACGAACTGGCCTCCACTGCCTTCTGAGGCAGAGAATTCCACACCTTCACCACCCTCTGACTGAAAAAGTTCTTCCTCATCTCCGTTCTAAATGGCCTACCCCTTATTCTCAAACTGTGGCCCCTTGTTCTGGACTCCCCCAACATTGGGAACATGTTATCTGCCTCTAATGTGTCCAATCCCCTAATTATCTTATATGTTTCAATAAGATCCCCCCTCATCCTTCTAAATTCCAGTGTATACAAGCCCAATCGCTCCAGCCTTTCAACATACGACAGTCCCGCCATTCCGGGAATTAATCTAGTGAACCTACGCTGCACGCCCTCCATAGCAAGAATATCCTTCCTCAAATTTGGAGACCAAAACTGCACACAGTACTCCAGGTGCGGTCTCACCAGGGCCCGGTACAACTGTAGAAGGACCTCTTTGCTCCTATACTCAACTCCTCTTGTTACGAAGGCCAACATTCCATTGGCTTTCTTCACTGCCTGCTGAACCTGCATGCTTCCTTTCATTGACTGATGCACTAGGACACCCAGATCTCGTTGAACTCCCCCTCCTCCTAACTTGACACCATTCAGATAATAATCTGCCTTTCTATTCTTACTTCCAAAGTGAATAACCTCACACTTATCTACATTAAACTGCATCTGCCATGTATCCGCCCACTCACACAACCTGTCCAGGTCACCCTGCAGCCTTATTGCATCTTCCTCACAATTCACACTACCCCCCAACTTAGTATCATCTGCAAATTTGCTAATGGTACTTTTAATCCCTCCGTCTAAGTCATTAATGTATATCGTAAATAGCTGGGGTCCCAGCACCGAACCTTGCGGTACCCCACTGGTCACTGCCTGCCATTCCGAAAGGGACCCATTTATCCCCACTCTTTGCTTTCTGTCTGAGTACAGAGCTGATGTGCTGAATGAAGAAATCAAGAGAACACCAAGTGAAAATGTTTCATGGGTACAATTATTATGAAGTATTATTTATAGATAATAAAGGTATAATAGCAATATTTCCCTCCCTCACCACTTTACTACGATTGTTTGAATGCAAGCAAGGGTATTGAGCAATAAGTCCAATGGCCACAGCAATCTTCTATGTGCTTGGGTTGCCTTTACCTAGTTCATACAAGAATTGAATGAAGAATCCATTGTCAAGCAAAAATTCAGAGACAACAACAAAATAATGTAGCCTACCAAAGTTCAAACTGGTCCCAAGGGACTGGGGATATATGAATACACTGAGGGAAGATAAAATAACTGAACAAAATGCAAAGACAAATACATAATGATAAATTAAAAATAAATTATAATTATATCGAAAGGAAAAGGGTAGTGAATATTAATATTAATTTTAATATTTAAAAACAGACCAACAAAACTGCAGATAGTAGCTGGTGGAGTTGCTGCCTCACAACCCCGATACGTGGGTTCAATCCTGACCTTGGCTGCTGTCTGTGTGGGGTTTGCACATCTCCATGTGACCGCTTGGGTTTCCTCCAGGTGTTCCGGTTTCCTCCAACATCCCAGAGATGGGTTTGTGGGTTAATTGGCTGTTCTAAATTGTCCCCAGAGTGGATGAGAAATTCGGATAAAATAGAACTAATGTGAATAAGTGATCAAAGGTTGGGTAGACTTGGTGGGCCTGTTTCCATGCTGTATCTCCAAATTAAACTAAACGAAATGGAAGGTGACATATTTGTTGAATGAATGAGCCTGAAAATTAGGTATTCTGAGGAGGGAGGGGAGCTGTTTTCAGTTGCTTCAAGTTGTGAGCCATGGTACACCAGCAGCAGCAGCTGGTGAAGCTCAGTAATTCAAGATGTATTCAAGAGAGAGTTAGATTTAGCTCTTAGGGCTAACAGAATCAAGGGATATGGGGAGAAAGCAGGAACGGGGTACTGATTTTGGATGATCAGCCATGATCATATTGAATGGCGGTGCTGGCTCGAAGGGCCAAATGGCCTACTCCTGAACCTATTTTCTACGTTTCTACTTTTCTACTTCTAGGAGGTCACAAAGGGCAAAATGCAACAGCAGGACAGAATCAAGTGCAGGTTCTGTCTGTTGATGGCCACGAGTGCCAAACACAACCAAAGACTATTATTTCCGATAATTAACATTTGAGTGGTAAAAACACAAAGTGCTGGCGAAACCCAACAGATCAAGCAGCATCTGTGGAGGAATGGACAGATGATGTTTCAGCTCGGGACTCTTCTTCAGACTGAGGCCAAAAGGTGGTGAAACTGTGGAATTCATTGCCACGGACAGCGGTACAGGCTTTCATTGGGTATTTTTAAAGCAGAAATTGATAGTTTCTGGATTAGTAAGGGCATCAAAGTTTATGGGGAGAAGGCAGGAGAGTGGAATGGAGAGGGAAAAATAGGTCAGCCATGATCAAATGGCAGATTAGACTCGATGAACTGAATGGCCTAATTCTGCTCCTATATCTTATGGTCTTATGGACCTGACACATCATCTGTCCATCCCCTCCACAAATGCTGCCTGGCCAGCTGTGTTTCTTCAGCACTTTATATTTCGCTCAAGATTCCAGCATCTGCAGTTCCTTGTGAGTCCTTTTCACAGCGGTGTATAGGTTTCAATGTATAACATACATGAGAGCTATTTTTAAAAATTGAGTGGATTTGCAGATGGGACTCCTGGATGTGAGAATTAAATACAGGTCCTGTTACTTTTAACAGTAGGAATTATTTTAAATAATCCAACATGACAACAATTCAAATAGCGATCTGTCGGTCTCAAAAGCAACATGAGAGTTGATGGCAGATAAAATGACCATTATAGGGAGATGAGGACAAAGAGGCAGATGGATTAAATCAGGATTCAGAGCAGCCATGATCTCAGTGAGGAGCGGAACAGACTCAAGGGGCTGAATGGCAGTCAGTCTCCTGTCTAATGTTTCTAAACCGTTGCCTTCCTGAAGAGTACCCCTTCATGAATAAGATCATCTCCAAATTAGTAAAACATGCCTTCTGTGTTTTCTGTGTCATTACATTGCAATTTTCTGATTACCACCCGCCTAGTATATAAGAGTAATCAAGAGAGTTATTTCCTGCTTGTTAAACTGCTAAACTGTGGTTACGGCAGCTGAGCTCTGATTTCAGGGTTTAACTTCCCACCACCTAGGAGTCATGATGAAGCTGATCAAAAAGAAGCTGTAATCAGATAAAGGAACAGTTGAGCAGCTCTGCACAGAAAAATCTATAATATAGGCCTTAAATGACTGACACTCTGAAATTGACCTCCAAGGTCTCTGTTAAATATATAGCTCTGGAAGTGTAAAGATTGGCCTTTAAACTAATCTCACACACACACATATATGTAGAAATACACACACACACACCCTTACTTCCCATCGGCTTGGACAGGGGTCAATGTTGCTATAACTATCACAAATCGATCTCATTCTGATCGGCCAGTGCCACATATCCTGTATGTTGGAGACAACATCTTAAGTGGTGAATTGGGTAAAATGTCAGTGCCCTGATTGAAAGCTTTGCTACAGTGTCAGGTCTGATTACAGCTATGTAGTAGTAAACCACTACTGATTTTCCTTCACCGAGTTTCCCTTTATAAGTTGTTACAAGTAAAGACGCAGCTTAATGTATTTTTCAACAAAATTGAAATGATAAAACATTACCTCAAAAATGTAATTACAATACAGTCCCTTGTTTGATTAATACTTGCTCCTATTTATTATGTAAGATTGAAGTGGTGCAATACAATTGTGTTGAATACTTTTAAACACTATACATTACCCACATTCTTGAAAAATGTACTGCTTAATAAGAGGGATCAAAGCACTGAAATATGTCAAAATTTGCACCTTGAGTTGCCAGTGCATCCAGCTGAAAACCTTAATTATGCTATTAATTCGACCATTTCTACAGGTAATCGTTGAATGCAGGCAAAGTGTGGGTGTGAAATAATATATGCTGCATCCATTTGTTTCCACACTAGTGAAAAATAACCATTTCACATTAAAATATAATAAGTTGTGAACTTCATAGCTTAAAGTTAGTACATTTATTATTACGCAGTTCAAGAAGTGTAAAGGAAATCAAAGATTTTAAGAGCTGCAAACACTGACATGTTTAAATAATGAATTAGTCACTCATATCCTGTGACACTGCTGAGAAAAAGGCACTTCCTTTTGGGAAGAAGCAGAGCTTGAATGCTTATGTATTATTCATTACAAAGTGTGCAAGGCTGAAATGATTATTATGTTGGCAATGAAGGAGAAATGTTCTTTGTTCTTCTGAAAAACTTACTTTGTCTCACTATTTCAATTATATATATAGCAGGTGCAAATATGATATAAGCAGAATCCTGACGAAAGTCTAGAAATTATAAACTACTTCTAAGAATTAAATTTGATAGTTAATGATGAACAGAACATTTTAGGCTATGCATATTTTGTCTCGGTAAACATATAGCATTTAAAACAATTGAATTGTGCTTCATTGTACCATGGCCATTACATATATATTTCATATATATTATTTTTATTTATGAAAAGCTGATAGTGCATTTATTTAGGAAGATAATTAGGATATTAAGAGGTTACAATTGACACTTGAAGGGAAGTTCGTGCTTTTCTATGAGGCTAAGGCTCAATGTGGTAATTTATGTTAGTGCTCTTAATTTGGGTTGATATGCATGTAGTTAAAAAGCCTCGTGGTGTGATTAATATTGAATGATACAGTGTTCTAACAGCCACAGTGGTTTAGATACTTGGAACAGAAGCTTTTTTGAGAATCAGTCACTTGCGTGCGCATATGTTACCATGTACCTTTCAATCTACAACACCGGTAGTATATAGTGCCAACTTCAGTCCAGCTTTGCCGTCTCAATATAGCCTGAGAATGTAGCAGTGGTTGAGTCCCAACCAAGAGAACAACCCACATACAATGGGGATGCAGAGAAAGATGAATGGTATAATGAGAATACACGTCAAGTGAATTTAATAAATATCACATGGCACACCTGCTTCAAATGGAAATGACCCTAAAGGTGCCATGATCAAATGCCTGAATATCACTCTGGTGATCATAATTTAGTGCTATATAGGTTGTGCTCCTGATAACACTCTATACTCTCTGGAGCACATCAGAGAGTAGTAGCTCAAAGTTAACGATGCAGGTATGGGACTGGACTAAGCATTTCACCCAGCTTTGACTTAGGCACCAAATATGGATTTTGAAAAATCACTTCATGCCGTCCTCCCCACAAACATCTCCGAGCTTAGGGCGGCACAGTGGTGAAGTGGTAGAGTTACTGCCTTGCAGCACCAGGGACCCTGGTTCAATCCTGACTACGGGTGCTGTCTGTACGGAAATTGTACGGAAATTGTACGTTCTCCCCATGACCTGCATGGTTTTTTTCCGGGAGCTCTGGTTTCCTCCCCAACTCCAAAGATATACAGATTTGTAGGGTAGTTGTGTTCGGTAAAATTGTAAATTGTTCCTGGTGTGTAGGATAGAGCTAGTGTACGGGATCGCTGGTCGGCGCGGACTCAGTTCGCCGATAGGCCTGTTTCTGCGCTGTATCTCTAAACAAAACTAAATTAATAAAGCTAATGACTAAATAGGGAGAACTGTGTCATTGACTAGTCAGGCAACAGTCTGAAATAAATGTATTCACAGAAACATACTTTACAGAGACCATGCCAGATTCCTTCATCATACTTAATGCACAAACATTTTTATATGCCATTCAATGAACTCATCATTGACCCTGCTGCACCAGTATGCATCTCAGTAAACACTTTCCATGTTAGTCATTTGGCTGATCACATTTGTCACAGGAGTTAAAGCGATCAGTTGTAAACGGTGGAATACATGCACATAGGTTGTTCCATTACACTTACCCATTTATCTTACCTGTGATGTTGCAAAGCTGCACAAATTGGAGATTATGCGTCCATAAAATTACTCATTGCATGTGTAATTTAGAGTAAGTGCATTATTACTTGCAATACTCGTTAAATTAAAAAGAAATGATTTCAATATAATAAAATTATTCAAAAATCAAGTTGAAAAAGTGAATCAAAAATTGTAAAGGTGTAATTGCAAAAGCTAATATAAATTGTATAATGGTCTAGGTTTATTATTGCCATGTGTACAGTAAAAAGCTTTGTTTTGCATCCTATCCAAGCAGATCAGATAATACAATACATAGATACAATCAGTTCAAACTCAAGTACAATAGATATAGCAAAGGGGAAAATTCAGAATGCGGAATATAATTTTCAGCATATAGCGCACTGTAGCACAAATTCTCATATCCTCATTGGGGTAAAGGTGAACAGAACATTACCCTAGCTTATGGAAGGATCTTTCAGAAGCCTGATAACAGAAGGGAAGATACAACCTGATGCTGTAGCATTATTGATTTGTTTGGATATGTGCCTTTGATTTATGAATCTCCTTTTCAGGAAAACAAGTAGCATGCAACTTACTTTGCAGAGGAATAACTACACCAAAAAATCCGCAAGGCAATTCACTCCGCTTTTCGATTTACGAAATGTCACCGCTTGAAACATTTCCCAGAGTCACATCCTTTTTGTAACTTGAGCACTGGCCTTTCTTACAACAATAATATATTCCTGTACTTTCTGATAATTTGACAGTTCTGCCATGATCACACAATAGAGCACAGGTGTTGTGGTGATCAGCAAACCTTACTTGAGATCATAAAATCAGGTTATTTCAGGCTTGTTCACTGCATACCAATGTATATTGCTGATGCCTGGGCGGAATTTCTGTGAGAAACTGTAACATAATGGAAACAATTTTTTTTGATTAGTACGGGTGTCAGTGGTTATGGGGAATAGGTAGGACAATGGGGTTAGGAGGGAGAGATAGATCAGCCATGATTGAATGGCAGAGTAGACTTGATGGGCTGAATGGCCTAATTCCACTCATATTCCTTATGACCTTATGAATCTTTGGGTGCCTTAATCAAGTGTCTAACTACTGCTCATATGATCATTATCTAGCATTGGTATTGGTATTGGCTTATCATTGTCAATGTACCAAGATACAGTGAAAAGCTTTGGTTACATGCTATCCAGTCAAATCATACCTTGCAGAACGTAATCAAATCATACAGGAGTGCCACAGGTAGAGCAAAGAGAAGATTGGCAGAGTGCAGAATATGGTGTTGCAGCATCATAGCATTACAGTTATAGAAAATAATACAGAATAAGGAAAAGTGGAAGGTCCATTCCAATGAGGTACATTGGAAGATCAGAGCAGGACCAGATACCTGCTTATGGGAAACTGTTCAGTAGTCTGATAAAAGAGGGAAAGCTATTCCACAATATGACAGTACATAGTTTCAAGCCTTTTTGTGTTTATAAATGCATATAAGAGAACCTAGCAAACCTGGGGACAGCATCCGACAGCGCCCACAATAAGCAACGACACATGGCGACAAGCCAGCTGTCGTCGAGAAATTTCATACCGGTTGATTTATCAGCGACGCGCCGAGATCCACTACGATTCTTTGAAGACACCTCACGATCATGCCCGCGACACCCCAGCAAACTGTCGGCGACAGCCTAGTCACCGGCAGTTGTCTTAAAATCGCCTAAGTGGGACAGGCCCTTTAGAGTTTTGATCGTTTTTGCACTCTATTGTTTTTGTTTGTTTGTTGTGCTATCGATTGAGCACTGCATTTACAACCTGTTGTGCTGCTGCAAGTAAGTATTTCATTGTGCTGTTTTGTGGCATATGACAGTAAAACACTCTTGACTGTTGGCATGGCCTAGAATGAAAGTGCTAAAATAAAAATCTGATGCATCCAAAACCATGTTTTCCCGGAAGTGCTGAATAAAAGATTCATTTCAGCTTCCTCCTGAACTCCCACAATCACAGAAGCCAGTCTCCAGCCAATTCAATTCACTCCACATGATATCAAGAAATAGCTAAGAGCACTGGATGCAGCAAAGGCTATGGCACCAGACCACATCTGAGCAGTAGCAGTGAACACAAGCACTCCAGAATTGAACTGAATTAGATTGAAAGATACAGCATGGAAACAGGCCCTTTGGCCCACCGAGACCACACCGACGATCGAACATCTTTTCACACTAGTTCTATGTTATGCTACTTTCACATCCCCTCCCTACACACGGGGTGGGGTGTGGAAGGGGGCAATTTACAGAGGCCAAATAACCGGAGAAAAGCTATGCAGTCACAGGGAGAACGTGCAAACTCCACGCAGACAGCACCCAAGGTCTGGATTGCACCCGTGTCTCTTGGACTGTGAGGCAGCAGCTCTACCAGCTGCACCACTGTGCCACCTGTGCGGTGTATTGCCTCTGTGGAACTTGTGGTGCCTTTGCCCAAACTGTTCCAGGACAGTTGTAACACTGGCTTCTTCATGACAATGTGGAAAATAGGCCAATTATGTCCCATTCACATAAAGCAGAATAAATCCATTCTGGCGAATTACCACCCAAACAGTTTACTCTTAATCATCAGATAATGGAAGCCATTGTTGTTTGTGCTACCAAGTGGCACTTACTCCCAAACAACCTACTCAGCTATGGCTACTGAGAATTTTGCATCGACCACTCAGTTCCAGCTCTTAGAAAGAGCTATTCCAATAGTCTAAAGGTATGATTCTTACCTATGGTTGAGTATTTTCTCTTCAATTATTTGTCCAATTCCTTTTTTACAGTTACTATCGAATCTGCTTCGTCATCCCTTAGGGCAATGCATTCCAGATCATAACAACTTAATGCATAAAGAAACCTCATGCCATCACATATCTCATTCTGCCCATTCCTTACCCAATTACTTTAAATTTGTGTCATTCAAATCCTGACCCTTATTTCAATGAGACACTCTCTATTTGAACTATGATTCCTTTTCAGATAATTGTTGCTTCTTCTATTCTAGTAATCTCAGCCCAACAAAAAAAATGCTGCCTTGTTATGATTCTAAAATGGAGTAGATGAACACCATGGAGCATTTGCCTCTGGTTAGTCCATTTTTTACCTGACATCCATTTTATTAGAATAAAAAGAAGTACCATGGGAATATAAATTGCCATAGGTTTTGCTTACATTTTGCAATATTAAAGGTACTCTTTTTTTTAGTGCAGGACAGGTGTGAAGGGATATGGGACAAACACAGACAGGTGGGCCAAGTGTAGTTGGAACATGTTGGCCGGTGTGGGCAAGTTGGGCCAAAGGGCCTGTTTCCACACTGTACGACTCTATGACTCTATGGACCACTTCTAAGAACTCATCAGCCATGACTCTGTCCTTCATGAGAGCTACCCTGTCTCCATTATACATCAAACTATCCATTCACATCTTGCCACCATTGATGATTATAAAGAAGTAAAAAGGGTACTGAGAAGTTTTTTGAAAAGGTGACGAAGGTGATCAATGAAGGTAGGGTGGTGGATGTTGGCTGCATGGAGATGTAGATATTTGTAAGGCATTTGATAAACTCCCGCATGGTAGGCTGATACAAAAGATTACGATGCACAGGATTAACGATGACTTGGTCAAATGGATTAAGGACTGATAGAAGACAGAGAGTTGTGGTGGAATGACACTATTCAGGCTGGAGGTCTGTGACCAGTGGAGTTTAGTTTAGTTTAGTTTAGAGACACAGCACAGAAACAGGCCCTTTAGCCCACCGAGTCCACACTGACCAGTGATTCCCGCATAATAACACTATCCTACATGCATTAGGGGCAATTTACAATTTTACTGAAGCCAATTAACCTACAAACCTGTAAGTCTTTGGAGTACCGCAGGGATCGGTGCTGGAACCTCTGCTGTTTGTGATATACATGAATGCACATAAACGTAGACATTGATCAATAAGTTCGCTGATGACACCAAGATTGCTGGGGTTGTATACTGGGAGGAAAACTGTCAAAGTTTACAATGGGGTATAGATCAGCTACAGAAATGGGTGGAGAAATGGCAGATGGTGTTTAAGCAGAGTAACAATGAGGTGTTGCACTTCGGGAGGTCAAATGTAAGGCAAAAGTATACAATTAATGCTATGATCCTTAACACCATTGATGTAAAGAGGGATCTTGGTGTCCCAGCCTATAATTCTCTGAAAGTGGCATTACAAATAGATAGAGTGGTAAAGTAGGCATATGGTATGCTTTCTTTCATCGCTCGGGGCATTAATTATATTGGTCAGCAAGTCATGATGCAGCTTTGTCGGACTTTGGTTATGTCGTATTTGGAGTACTGCGTGCAGTTCAGGTCGCCTCATTACAGGAGGGATGTGGAGTCTTTGGAAAGAGTGCAGAGGAAGTTTACCAGAATGAGAGGCATAGATAAGGTAGACAGTCAGAACCTTTTTCTCAGGATGGAAAAATCAAATACTGGATTTAGCCCTAAGGTGGAAGTTTTATACACAGAGGCTGATGAGTGCCTGAAACACGCTGCCAGGATTGGTGGTTAAGATAGTTACGATCGTGCATAAAACAGATGTTTGATCGGCACATGGATATGCAGAGAATGGAGGGATATGGATTGTGTGCAGTCAGATAAGAGTTGGTCTTGGCATAATGTTCGGCACAGATGTTGTGGGCTGACAGGCCTGTTCTCGTGCTGGAATGTTCTATGTTTTATAAGACACTGTACCGACTTAAAATAACATGGTTTCAAACCTCTCTGAACCTTTTGTATCCATGCACCTATTCTAAAGGTCTTTTAAAACTTTGTAATTGTACCCTCCTTTACCCCTTCCTCTGGCAGCTTGTTGCACATATATCCACCATGTGAAAAACTTGCATCCCTAGATGGCTGTCAAACCTTTAACATCGTTACCCCCTCTCCTTAAATCAATGCACCACTACCCAAGGATAAAGACTGCGGCCATTCTCCTTATCGTGATTTTATGTACCTTAATTAAGGTCACCCCAAAGCGTTCTGTGCTCCAAGAAAATTAACCCTGGCCTCCCCCCGCTCTGGTACAGATTGACCACATTGGTCCCATCAGCCACCTTTGCAGGGATCATCCAGAAGAAGTTGGTGGACTTCTTCTGGGGCAACGGAAAGCACTAGGTCTCTGCAGCGGTCCTGAGTCTCCCGATGGAGGAGGGCGGTCAGTCGCTGCTGTGCATTCGCACTCAGTTGGCGGCTCTCCGCCTCAGGATCCTGCAGAGATACCTGTACTTGGAGCGTCCACCCAGGTGGCACGTGCTGGCGACGCACATTTTCCAACGGGGTCGCTGCCTTCAAGGTGGTACGCGGATCCTGATGGTGGGCGTCCTGCTGGGGATGCCCGGCTTTTATGGGGACTTGCTGAGAGTCTGGAACCTGGTTGCCGTCGACCGCCCCACCCCCCCCCCCCCCACCCCTCCACCAGCGGAGGGAGATGGCCCGGGCGTGAGAGCAGCCGCCCCTTGTCCCGCCCCACCGGGTGTCGGGGGGGCTCAAACGTGTGGAGAACTTGCGACTGAACAAACCCCCGCTCAGCCAGTACTCATCGGACCCAGGCACCGTAATCCTTCCCGGGAGCAGGTCCCACACAACATGAGCCGCATTTCCTCGACACCCTTCATCTCCCTCCGAGATGCAGGGCTCCTCCTCCACACCCTGCACTTCCTCGCCCTGGTCCACCGTCCGGACATAAAATGATGGTCAGTGTTTCCTTCCGGTCGCCGGGGGGGCCCCCCAGTGGGGTCCCTCTTCCCAGGGATTCCCCCCTCTACATCGGGGACCTGGAGTGGAGGGTACTGCACCGAGGAGTCCCCTGCCAGCTGTTTATCTCGCGGTTCACAGACTCGCCAGCCGCCTGCCACTTTTGCCGACTGGAAGAGTCTGTGTTCTACGTGCATATGGAGTGTGTGAGGTTGCAGCTCCTGTTCCAATATCCAAAGGGGCTGCTCCTTGCCTTCTGGCTGAATTTCTCACCCACCATCCCCATCTTTGAACACACTGTGCGTAGGGGAGAGGGTAGGTCCGAGGATGTCCTGGTTGGGTTGCTCCGGCGCCTGGCCAAGCTGGCCATCCGCGAGTCACGGCGCCAGGCGGAAGAGGGCTCTGCCCGAGCCAGCTGCCTGCCCCTTTTCCGGGGTTACGTCCGTGCCCGGGTGGTATTAGAGAGGGACTACGGTCTTTCCACGGGCACCCTGTGGGATTTCCGGGACCGCTGGGCACCGCGGGGGGTTGAATGCATCCTTGACGAGGAGTGTGATAGTTGTATAATAGTTTATTGTTTGTCTTGTATTATGGTGGGTGGGTTCTGTTTTGGTTTTATTGTTCTCTATATATTATTTTAGTATTTGAATAAATATTTTTGATTAATAAAAAAACGAAAATTAACCCACATTTTCTCTGTATAACTCATGTTTCCTGTTCTAGCACAATCCTTATGAATCTTTTCTGCACTTTTTCCAACTTAACAACACCTTTCCTATAGCTGGGTGAACATAACTATGCACAATATGCCAAGTGTGGTCTAACGTCTGCTCAGGCCAATTGTCTTCTCTCCACTATAAACAGTGCTGAGGGCCAATTTTCTAAATTCTTTTGACAGGGAGACCCCACACAGATCGTAGAAACATAGAGCTGAAGCTCTTAAATATGCTGAAGGATCTGCCTATACAAACTATTATAACCTCACTTAATGGAAGTCAAACACAACCTGATGGTAGGCCCTTATTTTTCTAACTTATTAGAAATAGACCAGCTTATTTCAACCAGATTTTCAACAGGCACCTAAAAGTTGCAGGCTTAGATTGTACATATGTATTCTAGATGAGGTTGTATCGCACAATCATCCACAGTTTGCTCACATTAGATTGAAGAGTTTGTGATCACGTGTGAACTCACTCATGAATATCATCAACATACTGTGAGTAATCTAGTGGAAAGGTAGAGATTACTGCAAAATGTTTCGTCAAATCTGAGAGAGACAAAGGAAGCACGCATTAAAGTATACCTCACCCATTCTCTTAGCATATAGAAATATACCAACATCAGGGTTCATTTTTACCCCTGTACAAGTGGTGATGAACCATTCAGCCAGGACAACGGTTGCAAAGCAGTAGAGCTACTGCCTTGCAGCACCAGAGACCCGGGTTCAATCCAGACTACGAGTGCTGTCTGTACAGAGATTGTACATTCTCCCTGTGACCTGCGTTGGTTTTCTCCGAGATAGAAACATAGAAACATAGAAAATAGGTGCAGGAGTAGGCCATTCGGCCCTTCGAGCCTGCACCGCCATTCAATATGATCATGGCTGATCATCCAACTCAGTATCCTGTACCTGCCTTCTCTCCATACCCCCTGATCCCTTTAGCCACAAGGGCCACATCTAACTCCCTCCTAAATATAGCCAATGAACTGGCCTCAACTACCTTCTGTGGCAGAGAATTCTACAGATTCACCACTCTCTGTGTGAACAAATCTTCGGTTTCCTCCCACACTCCAAAGATGTACAGGTTTGTAGGTTAATTGGCTTGGTGTAAATGTAAAATTGTCCCTAATGTGTGTAGGGTAGTGTTAACATGTTAATAATATATAACACAGTTAAGATGTATGGGGATCGCTGGTCAGCGCGGACTGGGTGGGCCAAAGGGCCTGTTTCCACGCTTTATTTCTAAACTAAACTAACTTTGCGAAAGTGAAACTCAAAATTCCAGCTGGGAAAAGCAGTCAATGGACGATTGAGGAACTCAACCAGCTTGACTCACAGAGTTCCTCCACAAACTGCAGTTTCTTGTGTTTCCAATGGGTCTCCAATGGATGATTGAGGAAGGTTTACACATTTTTGGAAAAGGCATCTTTGGACAAAGTTGAGATAACAGAGAAAAAGACTCAGACTTTATCTTGCACTAAATGTTGTATCCTTTAATTGTGCACCGTGTATGATCGTATTCATGTAGAGCCTTTTCTTTGACTGGATATCACGCAAATAAAAGCTTTTCACTGTAGACAATAGACAATAGAAAATAGGTGCAGGAGTAGGCCATTCGGCCCTTCGAGCCAGCACCGCCATTCAATGTGATCATGGCTGATCATTCTCAATCAGTACCCCGTTCCTGCCTTCTCCCCATACCCCCTGACTCCGCTATCCTTAAGAGCTCTATCTAGCTCTCTCTTGAATGTATTCAGAGAATTGGCCTCCACTGCCCTCTGAGGCAGAGAATTCCACAGATTCACAACTCTCGGACTAAAAACGTTTTTCCTCATCTCTGTTCTAAATGGCCTACCCCTTATTCTTAAACTGTGGCCCCTGGTTCTGGACTCCCCCAACATTGGGAACATGTTTCCTGCCTCTAACGTGTCCAACCCCTTAATAATTTTATACGTTTTATACGTTTCGGTACACGTGAAAATAATAAACAAAATTAAACTAAACAAACTGCTGGAATGACTGAGCAGGTCAACCTGCATCTTTGGAGAACATGGAGAGTTGATGTTTCAGGTTGGGACCCTTCTTCAGACTCATTGTAGGAGGGGAAAGAAAGCTGGAAGAGAGGAGGAGCAGGACAGAGCCTGGCAGGGACGCAACCCAAAGAGCTGTGACCCGAAAAGTCACCTAACCGCATTCTCCAGAGATGCTGCCTGACCCGCTGAGTTACTACAGTACTTTGTGTCTTTTTTTGTAAAAAAACCAGCACTGCGATTGCTTGTATCCACATTCGCTGGAGATAACTGAGGACATACTGTAATCCTCATTGTAGAACAGGAACCCCACATCTGAATGAGTCTACATTGACCAGCAACTGTTGATAATCTGATCTAAGAGAACTAACAAAACATCCTGCAAACTTTGTACTGTTGTACATAGCATAAAGCAAATAAATGCAGATGCTAAAAAATCTGCAATAAAACTGAAAATACGTTTATGCAGCATCTCTAGAGGGAGAAACAAAGTTAATATTTCAGATTGATGCCTTATCATCAGAACCAATTCTCCAAAATTCTCTATTTGTTAGATTTGAATATGTGCTGTGTATTTGAAGTTTTATACTGGAAGCACAGCAGTTGATCTTAAGTAGTTTGCATTTCAGGGGCATTCATTCTTGTCAATATATATGGGTTTATTGGAGCCCGAGAAGTATGGATTCACTTGCAGGTATCGGTGTCTGCAATCTCTCTTGTCTCTGGTATGGATTCTTGATTCTGTCCAAAGTTGAAATCGCAAGAGATTGCAGATGCTGGATGCTTGAGCAAAAAACAAATTGCGTGAGTCTGAGGAATGGTTCCAATCCAAAACATCGTCTGTTCATTTCCCTCTGCGGATATTGCCTGGCCCGCTTGCTGAGTTTGCCGAACAGTTTATTATTTGCTCGTTCTTAAATAAATACCAAGGGATGTAAAAGATTCAGTGCCATCTAATGGTAATATAACAAGTGTAAGTAGTCGGTATATCAAGTGCTTCCTAGACGGAGGGTAATAACACAGAAGGTTTGGAGTAGCTCAGAAATTATTGTGTTGTGTAACTCAACAAAACTTTGAAAATTGTGACACTGAATAGATTACTTGATCAAAGGACAGCTAATTGGGTAACACAAGTAAAAAGTCGCAACCAATAATTAATGATCCATTTCCCCACGTGAACCTTTATTACGCCCAACTACCACCCAATGCCCTAAATGCAAGATGCTTGCCTGAACAACCCTTGGATCATCATTTTTAACAATATCTTTAATAATCCTTTCTCACCCAGGAATCTGTTGACCTGTCCTGACATCATGCCACCAAATCACTACTGACTTTCCTCCCACACCTCAAGGAGTTTGTACGTTCTCCCCGTGACCTGCGTGGGTTTTCTCCGAGATCTTCGGTTTCCTCCCACACTCCAAAGACGTACAGGTATGTAGGTTAATTGGCTGGGTAAATGTAAAAAATTGTCCCTAGTGGGTGTAGGATAATGTTAATGTGCGGGGATCGCTGGGCGGCACGGACTTGGTGGGCCGAAAGGGCCTGTTTCCGGCTGTATATATATGATATGATATGATAACCATCATCTATAAGAGTTGGCCTTCATCCTGAACTCACTGCCACCCTATTTGTGAGGTCACAGTTACTACTTGGCAATTTATCTGCCCCTATGAATTAATGTCACGCATGTGCAGTTTAATGTTCATATAATTTTTCAGAAAGCATGAGACTTTAATATGTTTATTAAAAATACGTTTGTTAATGATGGCTCAGATTCTGCCATCAAGAGGGAGTCAAGAGTGTTTAATTGTCATATGTACCAACAACAGAACTATAAGGTTCTTACTTGCAGCAGCACAACAGGCCTGTAAACACAATAAACATAGGTAATATAAACTAAACAAAAAATCAGTGAATTAGTAACCACAGTACTAGTGTGAAACAAAACCCCAAAGTCCTTAGTGCAACCAAAAATAGTCCATAAAAGTTCATAATTAAGGTTAGTGGTCATTAGTTGCACATCTTACAGTTATTATTTACGGAGGCAGATATTGCATTGCCCTCAAAAGACTGCCCATTTGTTGCAGGACTATGTTGTTCCCTTTATCAAAGACTCAGGCATAGTCCTCTTTAGTCCTAGGCATTGTGGCCCACTGAATCTCTTGGTAGATGGCCACCAAACAGATTATTCATTGGGCTGTTGAACACTGACTATTTATCATCCTAAGAAGAGTCCTTTCATCGCGTGGGAAAGGTTTACCATTTAAACCTTTTGAGGAAATGTTAAAACAATAGTAAAAAATTGAGTTTTTGAAAAATAACAATACAGAATGAGGCTGGGATTAGTATGGGCAGCTCCCAATTGAAGATATGATGGAGAAATAAGAAACTGCAGAGGGTGGAATCTTGGATAAAACACAAAGTGCTGGAGTAACTCAGCAGGTCAGGCCACATTTGTGGAGGGAATGGATAGACTACATTTTTGGATTGGGACCTTTCTTCAGACTGGTCCCGACATAAATCTTTGGGAAGAAGGGACCCGACACAAAACATCATTTGTTCATTCCCTCCACAAATACCGCCTTACTGTGAGTTGCTCCGGCAATTTGAATATTTGATGGTTCTCCTATTTCAGTAACTTTTAACTTTATATCAGTCCAACCACTTTCATGTATTCTTCAGCAGCTGATAGGAAGGAACATTGCTGGAAGATTGGAGCAGATTACTCAATTAACCCAGCCAAAGAACGATGCATGGAGCAGGAAAAGCAAGAGAAAAATAAACAAAGGTTTGGAACCAAAAATGTATGTTCCTCTTCCGATCCCCACACATTACAGATGCTTTTTTTTGGATTCATTGCAATGCTTTTTTTCCACAGGAAGCTTAACTTTCATTCCAAACCAAAACGCGAGTACGCACACAAAGTAATCTGTGATAGGGGTCACAGGGTGAACAATGAATCCTTTTACCAATGGGCTGCACACTGGAAGTAGCCTTGGTTACTACTGTACACTCCAGGGTTCTGTGCTTAATGGATAAATAACATTCTGAAGGACAGCATATTTTATGCCTAAAATTACAAAGCAAAGTTATTCGGAAACGAAGAGAGTAGAAAATCATTTTTGGTGGCTGCTGTAGTACGCCCATTGCATATATAATATTGACCATTGCATCCCCTCATAATATTTGGTTCCCGTTAAGTCTGGGACTGGTTAATCTCTAAGTAATCTGCAACCCAAAGGCATGACCATTTTCTCTGAGCTTGGGTGATCTGCTTACCCATTGCACCTTTTCCCCCTTCTTCTGATTTACCCAGGACGCCCTTCTTTTCAAGAGTCAGGAGTGCTTTATTGTCATCTTGTTTTATCATCACGAATGGAGCAATTAAATTCTTACATGCTGCAGTTTTACAGGCCCACTAACGCAATAGCACTTCAAATAAATATACTCTAATCAATAATACAATAAATTAATAATCAATAATACTGGGTAACTGGATTATAACAGTATAAAACCAATG
Source organism: Rhinoraja longicauda (assembly GCF_053455715.1). NCBI lineage: Eukaryota > Metazoa > Chordata > Chondrichthyes > Rajiformes > Arhynchobatidae > Rhinoraja > Rhinoraja longicauda. The sequence goes on along the minus strand of NC_135955.1, from coordinate 80,355,429 downwards.
TACACAGTGCAACCAAAAGCAAAAGTCCATAGTAGATTGTTGCTAAAGGTTATGGTTTGGGTTGTATAGGAAGGAACAGCAGATGCTGGTTTAAACATAAGACAGACATAAAATGCTAGAGTAACTCAGTGGGACAGGCAACATTTCTGGAAAGAAGGAATCAGTGATGTTTCGGGTCGAGACCTTTCTTCAGGGGATGTCAGGGGAAAGGAAGTGTTAGGTGTGAAACCAGGACAAAGGGGATGAGGTTCAAGGAAAATGTAGAATAGATCGTTGTTAGCTGGGAGAAGGAGAAGGTAACAAAAAAGCAAACAGAGATAAAATGAAATTGGAGACAGTCACACTGGTCGGAGAACTGGGAAGGGGGAAAAAATCTTAAACATTGTTAAAATTACACATAAAACTAGTTTCAACACGGAAAGCACACTTGCAATTAAAAAACAATAACATTTAAACTGACTTAATTACATTTTTTTTTTAATGTTCTGTGCATCCATTTCAATGGTCTTATATAACCTACTCGATTAGTACAGGAGTTCTTGATTAGTAGGGGGTGTCAAGAGGTTACGGGGAGAAGGCAGGAGAGTGGTGTTAGGAGGGAGAGATAGATCAGCCATAATTGAATGGCGTAGACTTGATGGGCCGAATGGCCTAATTCTACTCCTATTCCTTATGACCTTACAGAAACATAGAAAATAGGTGCAGGAGTAGGCTATTCAGCCATTCGAGCCAGCACAGCCATTCAATATGATCACGGCTGATCATCCTAAATCAGTACCCCGTTCCTGCTTTCTCCCCATATCCTTTGATTCCATTAGCCCTAAGAGCTATATCTAACTCTCTCTTGAAAACATCCAGTGAATTGGCCTCCACTGCCTTCTGTGGCAGAGAATTGCACAGATTCACAACTCTCTGGGTGAAAAAGATTTTCCTCATCTCAGTCCTAAATGGCCCACCCTTTATTCTTAATCTGTATGACCTTAATCTGTAATTTTAGTATATAATATATAGAGGTTTCTTTTGGTTATTCCAGTTTGCACAGTAATCACGTGCACATCTTACAAACTCTAGTGATTGGGGCAGGTCTTCCATTGCCCTGAGTCCACGAGCTGTTTCCCCCCAGGCTATACTTTTTCTTCCATCGCACTCCAGGCAGAGTCATCTGCTGGAAGCCAGGCTCCCAGTACATCTTTGCCATAGACTTCAACACCAGCAGGCTGCTGCACTCAGATTGACTGTGGCAGCTGAGGAGTTCCCCCGCCCCAGACTCACCAGTTGTCAAAGCTATCACTGCGATTGAATGGCAGTGAACGACTTTGACATTTGCAAGTATTTTGAGTCACTTGAGGCCTGTCAAGAAAATCAACGGAAGAATCTGAAACATTGTTAAAATTACACAAAAACTAGTTTCAACACGGAATGCACACCCGCAATTAAAAAACAATGACATTTAAGCTGACTTAATTACATTTTTTTTTAAATCACCTTTCTCCCGGCAACTGATTCCTCCCACTAGTTTAAATGGGACTGCTGTACATGTGCCAGGTTTAACCTGGCACAGTCTAAGTGGCAGGGCAGGCTTCCTAGTCTAAGAGCCTGCGGATGTTTACACTCCTCTTGGACTCATTGAGGAATTCACCGGAGCTGAGCAGCAGCATCTGGTGACATTGGGCCGGTTTGAACATTTATCGGCACTGGGTCTGAGTTTAGAAGAATGAGGGGGGACCTCATTGAAACGTACAGAATAGTGAAAGGCTTGGATAGAGTGGATATGGAGAGGATATTTCCACTAGTGGGAGAGTCGAGATCTAGAGGTCATAGCCTCAGAATTAAAGAACGTTCCTTTCGGGAACGAGATGGGGAGGAATTTCTTTAGTCAGAGGGCGATGAATCCGTGGAATTCTTTGCCACAGAAGGCTGTGGAGGCCGTGTCAGTGGATATTTTTAAGGCAGAGATAGATAGATTCTTGATAATTATGGGTGTCAGAGGTTATGGGGAGAAGGCAAGAGAATGGGGTTAGGATGGAGTGGTAGATCAGCCATGATTGAATGGTGGAGTAGAAGATGGGCCGAATGGCCTAATTCTGCTCCTATCACTTATGACGCAGCTGCCAGGGCTAAAGGTGCTGCCATTGGCATTGGCGCTCAACACCGACGGAAACCGGGACATCCAACGAGAAACAGCGGGGAATCCTGGCAATGGTGCTGGTGCCAGGATGAAGAATTTAGCCCAAATATTCAAAACAATTATGAAATATTATTTTTAATTTATTGTCACGTATATCGAGGTAGAGTGAAAAGCTTTTGTTGCGTGCTAAACAGTCAGCAGAAAGACAATACATGATAACAATCAAGCCATTTGCAGTGTATAGATACATAGAAACATAGAAAAATAGAAATAAGGTGCAGGAGGAGGCCATTTGGTTCTTCGAGCCAGCACCGCCATTCATTGTGATCATGGCTGATCATCTCCAATCAGTAATCAGTAAGGGAATATGTTTAGTGGATGGTAAAGACAGCAGAGTCCGATTAAGGATAGCAGATGCTGGTTTACACCAAAGATAGACACAAAAAGCTGGAGTAACTCAGCGGGTCAGGCAGCATCTCTGGATAAAAGCAATGGGTGACATTTCGGGGTCGAGACCCATCTTCATACTCAGAGTTAGTGTAGAGTGTGACCCTTATTAAATATTGTGACCTTTGCTTATTGACATGGTGTTTGAATAATCCCAAATATGACTGTCTGCTCAGTCCACTTGACAACCAGTGCTCTATCACAGCAATTGATGAGAGAGGAAGGGTACTGTCACAGACACTGCTTGGTCTTTGTAGGGATCATTTTCTCTGGTTAGCTGCAAGCACCATTGCTTTGTCACTGCCTGCAAATTCTGGAGCATTTCATTTCCTTTATTTAAAAAAAATTAATTCCACTTATTTTCTATTCTTCAAGTGAAAGTAGCAGAGAGGGAACCAGAAAGCAGATGATCAACTATGGTGTCAATTTGAGTGTCAATTGCACCTATGCAATGAGAGCATTTGAAGCATTGCAGATGTTGTTTGATATTGTAAATTTCTCATTGTAAAAGAGGTACAGTGCAATGATCAATGTACCATTCCTGTACTTCTCTTTTCTTCAGTGCGGCCAATATTCCAAATGGTGTAAGAAGTAGAAACAGATTTCAGAATTACACATTTTTATGGCCTCCAGAGAAGTTTTTTTGGAGAATATTCCACAATTTATATTTGAACTCGTGGCTTAAACTGAGAGTGCCAGCCTTGTGAATAGAGCATAGAGTCACCTAACAACCATTCACAATGATTACAAAGGTTAAATTAATAGAGAGATACAATCAAAAATTCTTGAATTGAATTGTGCTTGTTTAGGCTGGATAAATTGTCAGTGTTTGGTGGAGCAGTGAGTATTTTGTTCAAGAGTCTCTCACTGGTTAGTTTAACAGGCACAAGTCCATTGTGGAGTTGGTGAAGGAAATTGGGTGAGTTTATCTTCATAGGTTACAGGAGCAGAATTAGGGCATTAAGTCTACTCTGCCATTCAATAATGGCGGATCTATCTTTCTCTCTCAATCTCATTCTCCTGCCTTCTCCCCATTACCCCTGACACCCATACTAATCAAGAATCTATCAACCTCTCTCAAAATATTCTTTGACTTGGCCTCCACAGCTTTCCGTGGCAATGCATTTCATAGATTCACCACTCTCTGACTAAAGAAATTCCTCCTCACCTCCTTCCTAAAGGTAGGTCCCTTTATGGCTATGGCCTCTGGTCCTAGATTCTCCCAATAGTGGAAATATTCTTTCCACATCTACTCTATCCAGCCCTTTCACTATTGGGTAAGTTTCAATGAGGACCACCTCATCCTTCTGAGTATAGACAGTGTTAAATGGATTGAGAGGTGATCAAGCAAGTCTGAAGCACAAGGTAAGAGATTTGAAGGATGATTGTCAAACCAGGATCAGAAGATGGTCAGGCCTGATCCACTGGAGTGGTTGGGCTAAGGTTAAGTCCGTGTACTGCCATCAGTGAGGAGCATGGCTGAGGGCTAGTAGAGGGTGTGAAGTGAGGACCGACTGATGAAGATCAATGCAGTGAAAGAATCGTCAAGTGTGCAGATGGAAAGACCTTGAGGGTCAGTCACTGGGGGAAGTTAGGTTGCAGTTGGTTAGGATCATGAGCATTCAGTGGGTGATGGAGAGGGGTGAGCAGCCAAGTGAAGTGTCCACCACCAGAACAAGGAGGAAAGCCCATGAAAGGGTTGAGTAAGCACATTTTTCAAGTAAAACCACTGAGGCAGGTTTGCAAGTTTCTGTGGGCTGAGACCTAGGCAAATTTCTAATATTCAATGTTACAGGCTTGTCAAGTGGTGTGTAGGCCTCCTTATGCATCAGTGGTCCATAGAGGATGGGTGGCAATCATGCAAGGACAAAACTCCTGGAGGTGGTCTCACATATATTACACATCTTCGGATAACGTCACACCAGTGTGAGCTCTCCAGTGAATTAGAATTGTACCAATCCAACCAATTCCAGTACCTGGAAGGTACATAATTAGAATTTGTGGTATGTTGACAATTTTCCTTTATGTTTTATCTTTCATCAAAAATTGGATTGCGTAATGCAAAACGACATGGCTGTGATCTATGCTGTAAACATGTCTCTGCAGGAACCCTAACCCAACTTTTTAGTTGAGTTCTTTTTCCAAATTTGAATTGCTCAGACAGAGCCAGCAAACATTATCTTTCCTTATTGTTGCATGAAGGTGGTGGATGGACTTTAATGTTGTTGGTGATTACTCCTGAGTTGCTAGCCAGGCCTCATTGCATAGTAGAGCCAGCGATGTTACGTGAGATTGACACACATGAATCAGCTGTAGAATTGAGGGATTCCTAGCCAGCAATCAATCAGTGAACCATTTGGCAGCTTCAATTTTTTAATGCATGCACTTTCTCTGTAGCTATAACCTTATATTCTATGCTCTATGCTCTATTTATTTTCTCTTTTGCACTACCTGATGTATTAATGTATGGTATGATTTGCCTGGATAGCATGCAACAAATTTTTTCACTGTATCTCAGAACACGTGACAATACACGGGCATGGCAGTAGAGCTACTGCCTTACTGCGCCAGAAACGCCGGTTCGATCCTGACTATAGGTGCTTGTCTGTACAGAGTTTGGACGCTCTCCCCATGGCCTGCATGGGTTTTCTCCGAGATCTTCGGTTTCCTCCCACACTTCAAAGACATACAGGTTTGTAGGTTAATTGGCTTGGTATAAATATGTAAAATTGTTCTTATGTGTGTAGGGTAGTGTTAATGTGCGGGGATCGCTGGTCGGTACAAACTCAGTGGGCCAAAGGGCCTGTTTCCATGCTGTATCACTAACTAAAATTAAACAATAATAAACCAATACCTAATACCAATAGCATTATCAGTTTTAGCTGTATGAATATTTTATTTCCATTTTAAGATATTTTTAATCCCTCACATTCCCATGGCGGAATGCAAGTGAACAGTTCTCCTGAGGTCACTAGCTCATAAATTTCCATTACTAAACCATTTATATAATCATTACATTGCCATGCCCAGCATATTTCACTTCATATTAATTGTTAATTTTGGGCTCCAAGTATCATGCTCAAAGTGATGGAGATTTAAGGCCTGAGCTAAATGAAGAACTTTAAAGCTAAACTAACTGGAGGCATTTCTTTAACAATCTGCACCTCCAATCCTCACACAATGTAAAAACCCAACTTGCAATTTCATGTTAATTTGAACGAAAGAACATACTTTATTTGCAAATGTCTTGATCATGTTCATTACATTTATCATATCATTTGCTTGGAGCATATTTTTTCCCAGCACTTTTCTAGCTACACCAACATGACCTGCTTTATGTTCATGATTAATTTGTTAATTTGGAGACAAGCCCCACATGAACACACAGTTCTGCAATATATTATCAGACATGAGAGTGTCTTACCCTGCCAGCTGTTTATCTTTCGGGCATCATTTAATGGAGATTTATATCCAACTCAGTACCACTTAACTCAAGGTTGTATTAGAAAGTATTTGTTTATAGGTATTGGCTGGCATAAGGCCAGTGAAGGAAAAACAAATTATTGATCCTATATCTACTGTGGCCAACTCAAATTTCCTGTTAGTTCTTTCTCATGTCACTAATTGACTCCCTCAAAGAATAACATCACAAGACCCCACACGGGAAATAATACCCCATTAGTGACCAAACCAGTGATTAGAAAAGCATCATCACAATTTCCTTTCTCTTATACAAATCTGTGGGTACTGTATTTTTTTTTTAAATGGTATATTCATAAAATTTAAAATATAAAATACAACACATTGATATGTCACCTTTCACTGGACAAGGCAAATCATTGAAAGAAAATATTGATATCATGCTGATGTAAAGTTTCAGCTTCCCATTGTGCAATGGCCCAGAAACTGATTGTTTTTTAATCAATTACTCACCCTATACTGCTGCTACCAACAATGTGTGTACATGCACTCAATTCACATATGGAACCATGCAACACAGGAACAGATCCTTCAGCCTACAATGTATATGTCGAACATGATGCCAGGTTAAACTAATTTCCTCTGCCTGCAAATGATCCATATGCTTCCATTCCCTGAAGGCCTCCCTGTTCCTGTGCTCCTTACCAAAGTATCATTTGCAATCACACTTTTAAACAATATATATTTAAATAGAACAACATGAGAAAATAAATTTAGTTGAGAGCAATCAGATGTCAAAGGAAAGTTTCCTGAAAAAAGCACATTTTTGCTGAGCCAATTTAAGACCTTTTATGTTAAATGCTAATATTTACAAGTTAGTAATACAAAGAAAGCCTTACGTGCCAAATTATTTGTTAATGCTGATATATGTCAACATGGTGCACAATTTAAGTTGTTCAGGAACCACTCAAGTGATAACAAAACAAGTGATATTGGTTTCAGTAACTTCATCTCAACAGGGCCGCAGAGTTTTAGCTTTGTAATCTTGGCACTTCATTAATGCTTGGGGTTGAGGATTCCTTGCTTCAGTTCCAATTCTGAGGGGTGGGCAGTATCAATGAGCAAATACTTACACAAAAGGCAGGAACGGGGTATTGATTGTGGATGATCAGCCATGATCACGGCAGAGCCGTCTTAACGCATGGGCCTGATGGGCACTTGCCTGGGGGCCCACGAGCATAGGGGCCCCATGTTGATCTGTGTATGTTAAGTGACTTGCAATAAATAAATACTACTTTAAAAATGTAGGTTCAATAAGTGCTTTCTTCACAACATTTTCGGTCACTAAGTGCTTCTCACAGCGATCTGTAAGTGCTTTTCGCAATAATGTAGTACCCTAAGTCCATCACTAAGTGCTTTTCGGTAAGTGCTTTTCGCAGGCACGACAGGTGGGGGTCTGGTAGGGAAAGGGGGGTGGGGGAGAGTAACGGTAGGGGCCCCAGTACACTGCTTTGCCCGGGGGCCCATAATGCTGTAAAAATGGCCCCGGATCACGGGGAAAGTCGGTGCTGGCTCAAAGGGCTGAAAGGCCTACTCCTGCACCTATTGTCTATTGCCTAAAATGCAAAACGCACATCTCCAGATTCAGAGACAGTTTTTTCCCAGCTGTTATCAGTCAACTGAACCGTCCTACCAACAACTAGAGAGTGATCCTAAGCTACTATCTACCTCAATGAAGACCCTCGGACTATCTTTAATTGGACTTTACTGGACTTTATCTTGCACTGAACATTATTCTCTTTATCATGTATCTGTACAACTGGACGACTCGATTGTATTCATGTGTAATCTTTCCGCTGATTGATTAGCACGCAACAAACATCTTTCCACTGTACCTCGATGCACGTGACAATAAACTAAAATAAACTAAACTAAACTACCAGAACATCAGCTACCACACATTGGACCAGTGGCAAAGGAATATGAAGACTACTCTCTGCAGACATGCATGCACATGAGCACACACACACACTTGTGGGGCTTAAATTCCATCTGCCCACACCCCACTCAACCTTCCATCAGATCAATATTCTCCTGTAACCTTCAACCACTATCCACGACATCACCAACTTTCATGTCATCTACACACTTACTTCTCATACCTCGAACATTCCCATCCAAGTTGTTAGTATATATCACAAGCAACAAGAGTCCCAGAAGTGATCAGAGCAGTGCCCACTGGTCACAGTCTTCCAATCAATAAAGGATCCTTCCACCATTATCTTCTGTCACCAATCACCAAGCCACTTTTGGATCCAATTAGCCAGCTTGACTTAGATCCCTTGTGCCTTAACCTTCGGTTCCAGCCTACCACATGGAACCTTGTCAAGCACCTTATTAAATTCATATGGACTATGTCCACAGCCCTGCTTTAATCAATTTCTTTGTTCCCACCTCAAAAAACTCAATCAAATTAGAAATGCCGAATTTGCCCTGCAAAATCCAGGCTGACATCCCTAATCAGTCTCTGCTTTTCCAAATATGCATTAATCCTATCCCTTAGGATTTTGTCCAATAATTCACTAACGTGCAGCTTACTGGTCTGTAATTACCTCATTTATCTCCGCTGCCCTTTTAAATAAAGGAACATCATTGGCAATCCTCATCACCCTGTGCTCAATGAAGTTGCAAAAATCGCCATCAGAATCCCAACTATTTCCTCCCTTGTTTCCCGTAGCAACCTGGGATAGATTTCATCTGGCCCTGGGTATATCTCTGCCCTTTTGCATGTCATCCTAGCTGTTGCAGTGCTTTTTTCACATAGCTTTCAGGTACATTTAAATGGCAGTGAACAAAATAATTGAGATCTGGCTAGTGCAGCGTTCCAATGTAGTAATGTTTTGGGGCAGGTTTCCCAACTTATTTCTTTTAATTTCACTGATAATTTGCAAGAGATGTACACATCCAGATGGAAAATTGCAGCTTAATAGTTGGAAATTGATTCAATGAAAATACAAGAATATTTTTTTGAAGAAGTGATCCTGGGGACAGATTTTTCTGAAATAGAGGGAAATTCTCTTTTCATTGAGTTTTCATTAAAATCTTTGACAATTTCACTAGCAGAATGCGCACTAAAAGAAATTCTGCCGTCATGCCCCAGATTTGTAAACCATAAAAAATGGGCCTAAATCAACAAATATAGAACACAGACATAGGCCCTTCATCCCAATTCATCTATGCCAGCAGAGATGTCCCATCTAAGCTTGTCCCATTTGCCCGCATTTGGTCCATATCCCTCTAAATCTTCTCTACCCATGTACCTACTCAAGTGTCTTTTAAGAAAGAAACTTGTGTGTGTATTCCACTTCTTTACTGAGTGATAGAAATTCACCTTCAGTTATGAGAGCTACCTTTATTAGAGAGATAGTAACATATTTCATTTCCATGATTCTGTTCCATTGGTGATAGCCTTGAATAAAATATAATATAATTACGGGTTTAATGCACGTGACCAAGCATGATGTTCTATTCTACTGTAGGGTTTTACCACATGTGAAAATGTCAACGTTATTCACCCATGTTGCAGCACCTCGTAGAGTACTTCAATGGATGATAGTAATAAAACTGTTTCTCATGCAATTTCCAGTTCTCGGGACATAATCATAATCAGAACATTTTTCAAGGAAATTGCCTTTGAAGTCAACACAGCTGAATCTTAGAAGCTGGGCTCAAATCATTGGCACAAATATATCCTGTGTATAGTATTACCATCTGGGAATGAATTTCGACACTGTCAGTGGAGCACACAAAATACCTCCCTCAACTGGGGATTAGGTTTCAGACATCATTAGCCAGGTCTTGCTGACCTCTTGGGCATTGGCACCTGTCACACCTCGTGAGTAAACTCACTCAGTCGATGGTAAATTTTGGTGTGGATCACAAATCCTTGGGGAAGATAAAACAACAGAGGGGATTAAGTCATTTAAGATGTAATCAATCTGAGAACACCTCTTAGGGTCATCCTGATTCCATAAAATAATTCTTTTTTAGTTTAGTTTAGAGATACAGCTGGCAAACGCCCTTCGGCCCACCAAGTCCACGGCGACCAGTGATCACCCATACACTAGTTCTTTCCTACAAACTAGGGACAATTTACAGCTTAACGAAGCCAATTATCCTACAAACCTGCACTTCTTTGGAGTGTTGGAGGAAACCGGAGCACCTGGAGAAAGCCCATGCAGTCACAGAGAGAACGCACAAACTCTGCACAGGCAACACCCGTAGTCAGGATCGAACCCAGGTCTCTGGCGCTGTAAGGCAGCAACTCTACCACTGTGCCAACGTGCCGCCTTTGTTTCCAAAATAAATTGTGAAAAGAATGTGACCCCTCAAGTCTCCATTCATTAAAGACTGATCTACCCCCAGTTGGAACTCTTGATCTGTGAAAGAGTTAATCGTAGACTTAAGGAAATGAAGGGGTGAACACAAACCTGTTCTCATCAATAGAGCTGCTGTAAAGAATGGCTTAAGTTCCTAGGCATCCACAATTCTGGAAGGAAGTGACATGCATTGCAGCAAGAAGGGTGTGAGTATCATCAAGGACGGCAGCTGTCTTGGCCATTGCCTTCTCTCTTTCCAACTTTCTGAGAGATGATACAGTGCTTGAAAGCCCAGACATCCAGACTTAAGACTACTTCTTTGCCACTGTTATGACACTCCTGAAATAATCATCTTTTTCACATATCCCTTTACCAGAGATGCTGCCACATACTATTCTTCTCAACTCTACCTCAGTTTGTCCATTGTAGTACTTTAATATTTAATCTTTAATATTTCATTCATTCATTCATTCATAAATGTACATTGTCTCTACTGTGTGTAGAACGGTGTTAATGTGTGGGGATCGCTGGTCAGTGCGGACATGGTGAACTAAATAAACTACAAAACTAAACTCAGATTGCACCACAAGCTTGCCCCATTCCGCATAGGTATTCTTCGGGCGTTCCGGTTTCCTCCCACACTCCAAAGACGCACAGGTTTGTTAAGTTGTAAGTTGTAAGTTGTCCCTAGTGTGTAGGATAGTGCCAGTGTACATGGTTATCACTGGTCGGCACAGAAGCAGTGAGCCGAAGGCCTTGTTTTCACACTGCATCCCTAAAAATATATATATATTTTAACAATAAAGAATTCTCAAAAAGCAGCCTTTTTCTGGAGGGATAAACATCAATAAAGCAATTGGAAAAAGTCTAACTGCAGATACTTGCATGAAAATCCTGCAGTGACATGCTGTGCTGCATCGGGCTGCATTGAATCTCGTTGCCAGCCACAACTGACTTCCCTTCCATCAGAAATATCTCACTTCAGCCAAGAGTTTCTCGGTTAACGTTAATTACTTTGAGCAAAACACAAAGTGCCGGAAGAACTCAGTGGGTCAGGCAGCATCTGTGGAGGGAATGCATAGGTAATGTTTTGGATCAGGGTCTGTCTTCAGATTTTTGTTTTACTCAGGATTCTTGCATTTGTAGTTCCTTGTGCTTCCACTAATTACATTAAGTTTGGCTAAAGCTCCTCGGTATCCTATTTGAGCAAACGATGCCTTGGTATCAAGAAGAGTTCTCCAGATACTCTACTTTCAATTTGACATCCATGTCTTGATCAAGCCTATGATTACCACTGAAGCTAAATTATTCTGATAGTCCTAACCTGCGTGCCAGCAAATGATTATTTATGGATGGCTCTTTGCTTGATGGCATTTTGAAGGATGCCATTTATTACTTGGCTGAAATTTGTGAGATGGCTGACAGGGGTAATTGGCTAGGTTACATCTAGCTTACCTTCTGCACATGACATGCCCAGGCAGAGATCCATGTTATTGGGCTGAAGCCAGTATCACACTAGCTGTGTGTTGGTTGCAGCTGGCTCAGTAACATAGGGTTTTCAGCATTACGCTCATTGCTTATTCCGTGGCAAAAGCACTCGACTACTTCTTATTGTCATGGAGTGCTTTGACTAGACATCCACCTATGTCTTCGTGAATGGCTTTGGACCAGACTGAAAGGAAATACTTTCAAATCCTTTCGGCATACTTCTTCCTCTCATTTAGCTGGGGTTTAAAATGAAGTCACAGTATTTTTCTTTTCAACCATGCTTGTTTGAGTATATTAGTGGAATTCCCTTTTTCAGCTATTGCCTTGTTTGCACAACCATTCTCCATAGGTTTGGTGAGACAAGAGAGACTTTCTTTGATTTATTGGTTGTCGGATAATTGCCCTTTAATAGGTTGCCCTTTTTTTCCATCACTGTACATGTGCCTCATTCTAAAATATATTAAGTGCTGTGCCTGGTACAACTTTCTGCACATCTTAGGTGAAAGTGGGATAACATATAAGTAGAGTGAATGGATGATCGATCGTCAGCTTGGACTCGGTGGGCTGATGCAGTATCTCTAAACAAACAAACGGCTTGGTTCAATAGCATTTAAAGTTTGAGGAATATTTGTGCCATTGTGTAAAAGCTCACTGTACCTTGTCAATGGCTAGTTTGGAACTGTGAGACCTATTCAGATTCAGTCAGTCAAAATAATAATGCCGAGTGAAGGATTTACTCACTATGAACCAACCTCCCTTCTGTTGAAGAACTGTCTGAAGAAGGGTCTCGACCTGAAACGTCACCCATTCCTTCTCTCCTGAGATGCTGCCTGACCTGCTGAGTTACTCCAGCATTTTGTGAATAAATACCTTCAATTTGTACCAGCATCTGCAGTTATCTTCTTATATTTCCCCTCTGTTGATTCCATTTATACCTCACGCTGCCTCGGCAAGGGCAGCAGCCTAATCAAGGATGAGTCGCACTCTGACCACCCTCTTCTCCCCTCTCCCATCAGGCAAAAGGTATAGAAATGTGAAAATGCACACCTGCAGATTCAGGGACAGTTTATTCCCAGTTGTTATCAGGCAACTGAATCATCTCACCACAAACAGAGAGCAATGCTGAACTAATTTCTACTTCATTGGTGACCCTTGGAATATCCTTGATCGGACTCAGCTGGCTTTACCTTGTACTAAACGTTATTCCCTTATCAAGTATCTATACACTGTAAATGGCTCGATTGTAATGATGTATTGGCTTTCTGCTGACTAGTTAGCATGCAACAAAAGCTTTTCACTGTCCCTCGGTACACGTGACAATAAACTAAACTGAACCGAACGGAACTGAACTGAATGAAACAATACCATAATTACAAAAAAAACGCATCCGCAAAAGTTAATTTGATAGGACAAGGTCCATTAAGTTTCCTTCTCGTGTTGTTCCCACTTCAACTAATGCAGCTTTAAACATAAAAACAGAAAATGCTGGAAGCATTCAGAAGGTCAGGCAGCATCCGTGGAAAGAGAAATAGTTAATGTGTCATCAAAAGTGGAAGAATTAAAAATGAAAAACAAAAAACTACAAATGCCAGTAATCTGAAATAAGGACAGAAAATACTCAAAACATTCAGCAGGTCAGGATTGTCTCTGCAATGGGATCCAGAGTTTTAACAGACATTTCTGGAAAGGATTGAAGAGGTGAAGGGTATTTGACCTGAAGGGTGAGCTTTATTTTTCTTCCTTGATTCAAACGTATCTCTGGCTTTGATCTCCCTGTGTCTTGCCTTGGTCAGCTATCTGGCCCCATTATACCACAGTGACTCAATGCTCATCCAATCTTTTGTAACACAGTTCAGTCCCCCAAAGAATCTTTCCTCAAAAATCTCAATTCCCTTGATTCCCGCAATAACACAGAGTCATAGATAGTCATAGGGTCTTGGAAAGTGGCTCTTCGGTCCAACTTGCCCATGCCAGCCAAGACGATCAACACTAGACTCACCTGCCCATGGTTCCAAACCTTTCCTATCCGTAACTCAACGGGTCAGGCAGTATCTCTGAAAGACATGAATTAAGCAACGTTTAGGGTCATACCCATCTAGTCCATGATTCGTTTACTAGCTTTGAAATAATTGGGAGGAATAATGGCGAGTACAGTGGATATATCGGTAACCCAGGAAATGCTCACTGTTATCGAAGCTATAGCCAGAATATTTGAGCAAACAAACTTTAGAATTGAGATACCCCCTCCCAGGTACATCTGGAAGTAACCATCTCATCAGAACTTGCATGGGATACACAAGGCAGGGCTGAATAATGTAAATGACCTATTTATCAGTCGACGGTGTATAAAAATACATTAAGTTGACTCTGTTAGCTCTCTACTATTTAAAAGTGTCCTCCCAGAGAAGTTGTTTTTCAGTGCTATAATCCCATGGTTCAATGGTTCTTCGCGGGACTCCTTTACATCTCTAGCCTTTGTCGATGAGGGTGCGGGGGGAACCACTGTGAGTGGGGGAAGGGGGAAGGACCAATGGATGACCCAGCGTGGGGGTACAACCACCGTGAGGAGAAGGAGAACAATGGACCCGGGGCGGGGGAGGATTGGGGGGGGGGGGGGGTAGAGAACTAAGGAGGAGCAGGCGGGGGTACTTTGTAACTTTGTCAGCTGCGTATGTGGCGACTATTTGTATACCTTGGCTGTGCAAACAGAGAATTTCATTGCGACTTGTCACATGTGACAATAAACTATTCCATTCCATTCCAAACTTTATTGTCACATATGCACTGCACAGTGAAATAACTCCTGAATAGCTCACACATGCATTGGTGCCATTTACAAAAAGAAAAAATCCAAAGTCCGGTGCACGTGCTGGATATACTGGAGCTCCCCCGATCCGGATAAGCCCCAGGCTGATGCAGGACTTCCTCCGTCGCCCTTGTCCAGCTCGGCCCATGAGCTGATGCCCGGCCGCCTTTGTGACTCTCCATGCTGAAGTCCAGTTGGATGAGATTGTTGATATAATTTCAAGCCCCATTATTGGAACAAGATTTTCATTTTCCTTCAGAAACTGCTCTCTGGAGGTTTCCTCCAGTAGTGCACATTTCTCAACCTCGCCAGTCACTTTCAATTGTGTTTTTTTCTTCCTGAGTGTCTTTGCAAAGTTAGCAGATTTATTTTATGTGCGACATAGTAGCTAGTTTTCATTTGGATTTTAACGGCTTGCTATAGATTCCGGCATCTACAGTCTCATGCGCCTCGTTCCCAAGCGGGAATTGTGGCTCGAGGAAACTTGAGGAATCAAAGGAGACACAGATGCTGCCTGGCCTGCTGTTCCTCCAGCTGCTTTCCTTTTTTGGGAGAAATCAAAAGATGGCGAACCATGGCTTTGAGGACCCCACAGGACTAAGACACAGAACACAGAATAGTACAACAAAGGAACAGGCTCTTCGCCCCACAATGTTTGTGTGGAACACGATGAGTTAAACTAATCTCATCTGCCTGTACATAATCCACATCCCCCTATTCCTTGCACTTTCCTATCCAAAAGCCTCTTGAACGTCACTATCATATTTGCCTCCACCACCACCACACCTGGAAATGCGTTCCAGGTTATCACCACTTTCAGTGCAAAAATACTTGCCCCACACAACTCCATCAAACTTTCCCCTTCTCACCTTATACCAATGCCCTCTAGTGGTGGACATTTCTATCCTGGGAAAAAGGTTCTGACTGTCATCCGTTCTATGCCTCTCATAATTTTATATACTTCTAATACGTCTCCCCTCATCCTCTGACGTTCCAGAGAAAACAATCCAAGTTTGTCCAACCTCTCCTTGTAGCTGAAACTCTCTAATCCAGACAGCATTCTGGTAAGAACTGAGGCACCAGGACTAATAGTGGCCAAGAGCTTGGATTAACCGGGATTTTGTAGATTGCATTAGCTGTGGATTTAGGCTGCGGCCATTTTGAGTGTCAGAGCCTGGTATGATGGGAAGGATGGGGTTGCTGGGAGGAAGAGGGGTGTTGGGATTTTGGCCTGGCCTGATCCAAACTTTGGGATTTGGAATGATTGGAGAAGTGGGTCTGAAATGAATGGAGAGTCAGTCTTGGGCAAGTCAAGAATCATGGCTGGGATAATTGACAATAGACAATAGACAATAGACAATAGGTGCAGGAGTAGGCCTTTTGGCCCTTTGAGCCAGCACCGCCATTCAATGTGATCCTGGCTGATCATTCTCAATCAGTACCCCGTTCCTGCCTTCTTCCCATACTCCCTGACTCTGCTATACTTAAGAGCTCTATCTAGCTCTCTCTTGAATTCATTCAGAGAATTGGCCTCCACTACATTCTGAGGCAGAGAATTCCACAGATTCACAACTCTCTGACTGAAAAGGTTTTTCCTCATCTCCGTTCTAAATGGCCTACCCCTTATTCTTAAACTGTGGCCCCTGGTTCTGGACTCCCCCAACATTGGGAACATGTTTCCTGCCTCTAACGGGTCCAACCCCTTAATAATCCTGTATGTTTCGATAAGATCCCCTCTCATCCTTCTAAATTCCAGTGTATACAAGCCTAGTCGCTCCAGTCTTAATCATCCATTGGAGACCCAGGAAACTGCACGTGCAGGAAACCTAAGCAAATCACAAAGTGCTGGAAGAACTCAGAGGGGTCAGGCCTGGTGAGTTCCTCAATCATCCACTGACTGCTTTAGCCAGTTGGAATTTTTAGTTTCACCTTGCGAGTTTTGGCAAAGTTGTCTTTTTCAAAATGTTCTTGTATCCAAGTCAATAGACAATAGACAATAGACAATAGGTGCAGGAGTAGGCCATTCAGCCCTTCGAGCCAGCACCGCCATTCAATGCGATCATGGCTGATCACTCTCAATCAGTACCCCGTTCCTGCCTTCTCCCCATACCCCCTCACTCCGCTATCCTTAAGAGCTCTATCCAGCTCTCTCTTGAAAGCATCCAACGAACTGGCCTCCACTGCCTTCTGAGGCAGAGAATTCCACACCTTCACCACTCTCTGACTGAAAAAGTTCTTCCTCATCTCCATTCTAAATGGCCTACCCCTTATTCTTAAACTGTGGCCCCTTGTTCTGGACTCCCCCAACATTGGGAACATGTTTCCTGCCTCTAATGTATCCAATCCCCTAATTATCTTATATGCTTCAATAAGATCCCCCCTCATCCTTCTAAATTCCAGTGTATACAAGCCCAATCGCTCCAGCCTTTCAACATACGACAGTCCCGCCATTCCGGGAATTAACCTAGTGAACCTACGCTGCACGCCCTCCATAGCAAGAATATCCTTCCTCAAATTTGGAGACCAAAACTGCACACAGTACTCCAGGTGCGGTCTCACCAGGGCCCGGTACAATTGTAGAAGGACCTCTTTGCTCCTATACTCAACTCCTCTTGTTACGAAGGCCAACATTCCATTGGCTTTCTTCACTGCCTGCTGTATCTGCATGCTTCCTTTCAGTGACTGGTGCACTAGGACACCCAGATCTCATTGTACGTCCCCTTTTCCTAACTTGACACCATTCAGATAATAATCTGCCTTCCTATTCTTACCACCAAAGTGGATAACCTCACACTTATCCACATTAAACTGCATCTGCCATGTATCCGCCCACCCACACAACCTGTCCAAGTCACCCTGCAACCTCATAGCATCTTCCTCACAGTTCACACTGCCACCCAGCTTTGTATCATCTGCAAATTTGCTAATGGTACTTTTAATCCCTTCATCCAAATAATTGATGTATATTGTAAATAGCTGCGGTCCCAGCACCGAACCTTGCGGTACCCCACTAGTCACTGCCTGCCATTCTGAAAGGGACCCATTTATCCCCACTCTTTGCTTTCTGTCTGTCAACCAATTTTCTACCCATGTCAGTATCCTACGTCCAAAACCATGTGCTCTAATTTTGCCCACCAATCTCCTATGTGGGACCTTGTCGAAGGCTTTCTGAAAGTCGAGGTACACCAACATCCATCGGCTCTCCCCTGTCAATTTTCCTAGTTACATCCTCAAAAAATTCCAGTAGATTAGTCAAGCATGATTTTTCCTTCGTAAATCCATGCTGACCCGGAACGATCCTATTACTGCTATCCAAATGCTCTGCAATTTTGTCTTTTATAATTGACTCCAGCATCTTCCCCACCACTGATGTCAGACTAACTGGTCTATAATTTCCCGTTTTCTCTCTCCCTCCTTTCTTAAAAAGTGGGATAACATTAGCTACCCTCCAATCCACAGGAACTGACCCTGAATCTATAGAACATTGGAAAATGATCACCAGTGCATCCACAATTTCTAGAGCCACCTCCTTAAGTACCCTGGGATGCAGACCATCAGGCCTTGGGGATTTATCAGTCTTCAGTCCCATCAGTCTACCCAAAACTTTTTCCTGCCTAATGTGGATTTCGTCCAGTTCCTCCATCACCTGAGGATCTGATGGGCTAAATCATCAGGGGTTTTGAGGTAATCCGAAGGATATAATACATCAATAGGACTGAGTACAAAATGTTTCCTGCCTGGTGTTCCTCAGTGAAAACAAGGAGAGACCAACAATGGACAGAATAAACTAGATTTCCTTGATGCAAAGGTAACAATGTCTTTTTAGTTTTTTTAGTTTAGTGATACAGCACGCAAACAGGCCCTTCGCCCACCGAGTCCACACTGACCAGCCATCCCCGCACATTAACACTATCCTGCACACACTTGGGACAATTTTACATTTACACCAAGCCAGTTAACCTACAAACCTGTACATCTTTGGAGTGTGAGAGGAAACCGGAGATCTCAGAGAAAACCCATGCAGGTCACAGGGAGAACGTTACAAACTCCGTACAGACAGCACCGGTGGTCAGGATTGAACCCGGGTCTCTGGTGCTGTAAGGCAATAGCTCTACTGCTACGCTACCGTGCAGCCCCGTCATGTTCCATTGCATAGCACCGAACTACATGGTAACGAGTAATCACATTTCTAAGCCTGTATTTCTCCTACCAATCGGTGTACCCTTATGTTTATCTATATTGAAACTCAAAGTTAAATGCTGAGCTCCAGGTCACCTTTGAATCATATACGGAAGTGCGAGCAGGAATGGTCTGACACTCAAGATCTGTCTCAGAACTGATCCTTATGGATCACATCTATCATTGTCTGTAAGTCTATGTTTCTATCATTAATCCCCAGTTTTTCATCCTGTTTGTGGTCACGTTGTTACCTGTCCTGCTGCTTGCCACCTTACTTCACATGCTCTGACCTTACCTAATCAAATGCCCTTTATAAATCCAAATAGATTATTTTTCCAAAAAATATTTGATGATTAAAGCATATATAAAATTCTCTCCCCGTGTAGAGGTGATTTGAAGAATGGTGAAGGTAATTCTGCTCGGAAAATATGCACAACTTCTACTTCGACTTATGAGGGAAATATATATAATTTGAATGGAAGTAGATTTACAAGGAGCAAATAAATAAAAAATTACCTGCGAATCAGCTTCTGCTTGCCTGGGGAAAATAAATCAAGCCCCAGTTGCATTAGAATACTTAACAATACTATTAGGAGCAAGAAGTGTCTCGAGGGACAGCAGCAAGTAGACTACTGGAAAAGAACCTGATGGCAGTCTTGTTTATGAGAGGCAGAATTTCCAGAGGGAATATCACTCAGGAGGCTTGCTAATGAAGTGCTGTGCTCGTTTTGGTTTCCTATATGCAGTTTAACAGTGTTTGTAACATTGCACAGAATTTTGGCTCATAAATAAGGCAGACTTTTATTACGAGCTGCAACTCAACTGAGTTAAATTGCACAGCTACAAAGACCAAACCCAGTCACATTGATGCTATTCCACCCAGAATGTGAAGCAGAAATCTCAACAAAAAAAAAATCTGTGGCTGAAAGATGTGTTGCTGCAAGTGGATCTGCCACAGGACAGCAGTATGTCGTTGAAAAGACTTGCTAATTTTTTTTTAAATTTACCGAAAGTTTTTTTGCAAATATGAATAGTTTCCTTATAAATGAAGATTGGAAACTGCAAAAGCAACGGATATTAATGGGATTAAAGGCACATCTTTTGAAAACAACACAATAATATGCTAAAACGTGTTCTAATTGACCTTTTAAAATGACCCCAAACTGGAAAAGTGTCACTTTGGCCAGTTATGTGAATCAAATGAAAATATTTTTACAATTACATTCAAGCACATAGCTTAATTATGCTGCAGACAGAAAATGTACATTATTTCATGCTCTTTTTAACCCTAGTGTTCTTATTTTTGATGAAAGCCAAGAGCAATGGTCAAGATGTGAACAATGGCTTCTAAGGAAATGTGGCTTTACTGATAACTATCTCTCGAATATTTAGAAACAAGGAACTGCAGATGCCGGTTTACAAAAAAAGACAGAAAGTTCTGACTCAGCGGGTCAGGCAGCATCTGTGATGAACCAGGATAGATGACGTTTCGGGTAGGGACCCTACTTCAGACTGATGAAGAGTCTCAACCTGAAACGTCCATATCCGTAACATCACCTATCCATGTTCTCCAGAATTCTACCTGTCCCTCCGAGTTACTCCAGCACCTTATGTGGTTGTGTTTCTCAAATATTTTGGATAATTTAGCAATTTGCATCTTGATATTGGCTCAGATGGCAGCAATTGTATTTTTATCTTGTCTCCAGCTTCTTTTCCAGCATCAATGGGCTTATCAATGAGAGTCCTCCAAAAACCCCTTAATAATCTTATATGTTTCGATAAGATCCCCTCTCATCCTTCTAAATTCCAGTGTATACAACCCCAGTCGCTCTAGTCTTTCAACATACGACTGTCCCGCCATTCCAGGAATTAACCTAGTAAACCTACGCTGCACGCCATCAATAGCAAGAATATCCTTCCTCAAATTTGGAGACCAAAACTGCACACAGTACGCCAGGTGCGGTCTCACTAGGGCCCTGTACAACTGCAGAAGGACCTCTTTGCTCCTATACTCAACTCCTCTTGTTATGAAGGCCAACATTCCATTGGCTTTCTTCACTGCCTGTTGTACCTGCATGCTTCCTTTCAGTGACTGATGCACTAGGACACCCTTTATTATTTAATTGGCAAGAGCATGCCAGGTCTCATGTACTATACTGCGACTGTGGTGTTAGATTTGTACATCCGTATGAGATAAACCATATGCAATTTGAAGTCTCCAATAAACTACACAGCCTTGTTCTGAAACTCCTGTGTTTGTTTTTAATTTAATGTTGAGAATCTGGGTAATCTCTGGAAAGATGGACACAAAATGCTGGAGTAACTCAGCGGGTCAGGCAGTATCTTTGAAGAAAAGGA
The DNA here is from genome assembly GCF_053455715.1 of Rhinoraja longicauda. Taxonomy (NCBI): domain Eukaryota; kingdom Metazoa; phylum Chordata; class Chondrichthyes; order Rajiformes; family Arhynchobatidae; genus Rhinoraja; species Rhinoraja longicauda. The sequence goes on along the minus strand of NC_135955.1, from coordinate 80,334,224 downwards.
ATAGGTGATGTTTCAGGGCGGAAGAAAGGTTCCTACCCAAAACATCATCTATTCCTTTTCTCTAAAGATGCTGCCTGACCCACTGAGTTACTCCAACATTTGGTGTCTATCTTCAGTATAACCCAGCATCTGCAGTTACTTCCCACACAGAATCTTTGGAAAGGCCAGGATTTATTACTCATCCTGAATTCCCCTTGAATTGGGTGACTCAGTCGGCCATTTCAGGTCAGACTTCCAAGGATGACAGATTTTCCGGGATTAACTAATCAATCCAGTAGTTTTGTAGTCAATATTACTCATAATTCATTGTTTCTAGTTCCAAATTATTAATTGAGTTTTAATTCCAAAATTCCCATTGTGGGATTTGAAAACCCAGTTTGTTGGATTATTAGTCCAGATTAACACAGAGCATAGAACAGGTAACCACAGGATACAGACAACCAGTCTGAATGCTCTCTATTGTACACCTGTAGAGGTTCCGCAGAGTATTTGTCGACATACCGAATCATAAAATCATAAGATCATGTGATAGGAGAAGAATTAGGCCATTCGGCCCATCAAGTCTACTATGCCATTTAATAATGGCTGATCTATCTCTCCCTCCTAACCCCATTCTCCTGCCTTCTCCTCATAACCTCTGACACCCGCACTAATCAAGAATCTATCTATCTCTGCCTTAAAAATATCCACTGACTTGGCTTCTACAGCCTTCTCTGGCTAAGAATTCCACAAATTCACCACCCTCTGGTTAAAGAAATTCCTCCTCATCTCCTTCCGAAAGGAGCGTTCTTTAATTCTGAGGCTATGACCTCTAGTCCTAGACTCTCCCACTAGTGAAAACATCAATCTTCTGACGAAGTAGAGGCATTGATGAGCTTTCTTTGTGATTGCTTTGATTTTCTGGGCCCAGAACAGATCTTCAGAGATATGCTTGCCCAGGAACTTGAAGCTGTTGACTTTCTCCAACACCGTCCCGCCAAATGAAAACAGGTTTGCTGGCGGCCTTGTAGGTTTCCCTTCCTGAAGTACGGTACCATGCTATTCAGGTGTGGGAGAACTTCTTCAGTCCTTAACATTGAACCCAGACCACATTAAGTCCTATAGAATCAGGTCAAACACAGCAAGGAATCCTCCTTTTAATCATCATCCACAGTCCTCCCTCAGCTGATAAATTAGTGTTCTTCCATGTAGAACAACACGTAAAGGAAACACTGATGGTGGGAAGGGCACAGAATATATTCTGAGTGCAGGACTGCAACATCCATAACCAAGAATGTGCTGGCATCATAGAATATAGAACATAAAAAGGTACAGCCCAGGAACACAGGCCCTTCCTGTGCCTGTGGTGAAGATGATGCCAAGAGAAGCTAATCGCGTCAGCCTGCACCTCATCAAGTCATAGTCGTAGAATCGTAGAGCACTTAAACAGGTCCTTTGGCCCAACTTGCCTATGTTGACCAACATAAGACGAGTGAATTCTAAATTGTGCAGTGCTCAAGGACAAAATCATGGGGGAAAAAAAGTGGAAAAAAGATTCTTACAAGAAGATTTCAGCAGAGTTATGCAGATGTCAAGGATCTTTAAAATTAGGTTTTTTTCTTGATAGGAAATCTAAATAATGTTGTTTGTCTACTCTGTTTTGCCAGTCTCGGGGAAGGATACCGTGTGGAATATAAGTCATTAACTCGCTTTATTTATCTCACAGTCAATGCACCGACAGCGTACATCGAACCTTTTCTATCCTTTGGAAGGACTGATCATTTCACCTCAGATTGGCAGTTGCAATAATAGCTTCCCATCACACTTTACATTTGTCCCCACTAGAAAAGTGCTTGAAAAAAGGCAAGAAATTAATTCAGAAATCTAGGCAAGATGGATTTTCTGCAGGAGTACAGACTGGGAATTTTAGTGCAGAGGTTAGTACACCCTATGCAATTTTCTGTTCATTAAAACAAATCAATGGAATCTCACTCTGCCCTCTGCAAGCAAATTTGTGAATTATGCTTCAACTCAGCTCTTTATGAATTACATATATTTGCAATATCTATTTTTCTCATATTTTTGTGTGCAACTATTTTAGTTTTGCTGAATTATATGAATGAAATATCTAAAGTCATGGTGTGTAGTGATTTTAATTTTAATTGTCTCCATCCTTATTTTTATATGAGGACAGCACAGACAATGCCTCATCCTTACAATCTGACTGAGGGCACGAGAAAACTTCTGCTCCATCTGTAGGGCGGCACAGTGGCGCAGCGGTAGAGTTGCTGCCTCACAGCAAATGCAGCGCCGGAGACCCGGGTTCGATCCTGACTACGGGTGCTGTCTGTACGGAGTTTGTACGTTCTCCCCGTGACCTGTGTAGGTTTTCTCTGAGATCTTCGGTTTCCTCCCACACGCCAAAGACGTACAGGTTTGTAGGTTAATTGACTTGATATAAATGTAAATTGTCCCTAGTGGGTGTAGGATGGTGTTGATCCACAATAGCGGGGATCACTGGTCGGCGCTGACCCGGTGGGCCAAAGGACCTGTTTCCGCACGATATCTCTAAACTATGAAGCTTTTATAGGAACCCGTCAGGCACCAGAAAGCAAACCTGTTCTTTAACTTAACATGTCAGTTATGAATGTGATTATGCTTCTGCCTGTAAATGTCTCCCTGAAGCTACTCCACAGCTGTTTGAGTGTCCCCTGTGATCCCCACTCCACCAGTTCTATGCCACACTTCACCATGAGCCAAGTGCTGTACACACCTCAATATTTTTCCCAGTTTAACTGTTCCTTTGTGTTAGTGGTATCAAACCTCAATCCAGTTTAGACTTTAGAGATACAGTGCAGATGCAGGCCCTTCGGCCCACTAAGTCCATGCCAACCAGCTACATCACCGATACAGGTATATCACCCCTGTACACTCGCACTGTCCCACACATTAGGGACAATTTACAATTTTTACCAAAGCCAATTAACCTACAAACGTGTGTGTCTTTGGAGTGTGAGAGGAAACCAGAGCATCCGGAGGAAGCCCACGTGGTCACGGGGAGAACGTACAAACTCCGTACAGACAGCACCTGTAGTCAGGATTGGACCCGGGTCTCTGGCACTATAAGGCACCAACTCTACCGCTGCGCCACCGTGCCGACCCCGGTTCCTAAAATCTTTCTCATAAAGGCAATAGGATCAAAATCTCACTAACTTTTGATAAACAAATTATAAAATACAGGATTAAAACTAGAACCCTTCCAATCCTTACCTTCCCTCCTCTATTGCTCAGCTTTTTATTTGACCTAACTTCCATGTTTGCTCCAATTATACCCAACAGCAGCTCTACACTTGCATCTGAAAATCTGGGAGACAAAACAAGAGGATGCAGGAAATGCTCAGCAGGTCAGGCAGCAACTTGAGGGACAAAAGTAGAGTTAACGTTTCCTGGTACAACATCATTGAGCTGAAACAATAATTCTTTGTCTGTCTCCCCAGATGCTGTTTGACCTTCTGAGTATTTCCGTCATTCTCAGTTTTAATTTCAGATTTCCACCAAATGCTGTTTAAAAAAATGTATATTGTTGCCAAATCATGACCTCTTTTACCATCATTATTACCTCCATCCTCCTACTTCTCCCAAAAGGCTCCGGTGGCTCGAGGCACTTTTGCACTTGTGTTTCCTACTTTGCTTAAGTTGATGCCTATTGCCATCAATGACCCCCACGCCATCCCTTCAAATCTGCTCGTGGAAGACAGCGTTATCTCTTTATTTCTCTCCTTGCCTGCAGCACTGAAGCAATATGAAGCATTGTTCCCATCTAAACGGCACTTGAATTGAGATGAAAATTACCAGAGGGGAAACCCATGGATTAATGGTTGTAGAAATTTACTTAAAAAAAATAATAATTTAGCAATGTATGTAATTTAATGTAAATAGTTGATAGGTGTTCTCCTCCAAAGCAACAGGGGTTATGGAGCTGCTGGAGGATTATCTTGTATCATTTATTTATTTCAAGATAGATGCCATTTTTATTGATCTTAGCAAGGGCCATGTATACTGGCATATGCAGACTGCAGACTTGAAGAAATAAAATAAACTTCTCAAACTTTATCCGACTGTATGTTATGTTATAACATATTAGCAATCATGAACATTGTCCCTGAAGTCAGATAGGATCAACGATAAACATTTTGTGAAGAAAAAGTGAGGGGCAGGAAGGTTTTAGAAGGATATGGGCCAAGGACAGGTTGGACTAGTGTAGATCTTGGTAAATGTGGATAAGTTGAGCCGAAAGGCCTGTTTGCATGTTGTATGACTCTTTGTCTCTATGACTGAGAGAATATCTAACAGCCTTCTTCTTTAAAAAATATGCATGGAAAATGGCCAAAATTATAGGGTCAATTGCATTACTTGACTCTCAAACCCAGTTATGGGAGGAATATTAAAAAGTACATTTGCCATTCCTGCAAATGACAATGGCGATGAAGATAAATAGAAGTCAGTCCGAGCTAATGTGTAGGGAGTCATTACATAGAGTTTAATGAAAAACCTCCTGGGTCTTGAGAAATATACCATTAAAAAAAACGAAAGAATTGGTGGATTTGTAAAATAATCCCATTAACTCAATGCCAGGTAGGATCAAGCAAAGGTAGTTTGTATTTTTGGATGATAGTCTAGTTTTGGGAGCCTTGGGAGACAAACATGAGATATGCTAAGTACTATACTTCATTTGCGATGATGGTACCTTTGCTTTTAAACATAGGTCTATCTTTTCCAGTTTGTTGCTGTGAAATCTGGAAGAATTATTGAGCAGACTGGAAAAGGTAAGCTCTCATTTAATGACAAGTGTATCTTCTTGCCAAATAGATAACATCCATAAGTTATTCCATAATAACTCATCCAATGAGTTATTATGGAATAATGCATGGATGCTAAAGGAGTACATAAAATCCATGACCAATACTCCTGTCCGAGCTTATATGAATGAGCTGCTGGTGGAAGTAGTAAAGCTAGATACAATAGACAATAGACAATAGGTGCAGGAGGAGGCCATTCGGCCTTTCGAGCCAGCACCGCCATTCAATGTGATCATGGCTGATCATTCTCAATCAGTACCCCGTTGACTAAGCTGAAGGCATATCTGGTGATGTTAAAATAAAATAATAGCGTCTTGGAATACGATGAGCTCTATTGCACAAATCAATGCAAAAGATTGAAAATAGGAGTTGGGCGGCACGGTAGCGCAGCGGTAGAGTTAGACAATAGACAATAGACAATAGGTGCAGGAGTAGGCCATTCAGCCCTTCGAGCCAGCACCGCCATTCAATGCGATCATGGCTGATCACTCTCAATCAGTACCCCGTTCCTGCCTTCTCCCCATACCCCCTCACTCCGCTATCCTTAAGAGCTCTATCCAGCTCTCTCTTGAAAGCATCCAACGAACTGGCCTCCACTGCCTTCTGAGGCAGAGAATTCCACACCTTCACCACCCTCTGACTGAAAAAGTTCTTCCTCATCTCCGTTCTAAATGGCCTACCCCTTATTCTCAAACTGTGGCCCCTTGTTCTGGACTCCCCCAACATTGGGAACATGTTATCTGCCTCTAATGTGTCCAATCCCCTAATTATCTTATATGTTTCAATAAGATCCCCCCTCATCCTTCTAAATTCCAGTGTATACAAGCCCAATCGCTCCAGCCTTTCAACATACGACAGTCCCGCCATTCCGGGAATTAACCTAGTGAACCTACGCTGCACGCCCTCCATAGCAAGAATATCCTTCCTCAAATTTGGAGACCAAAACTGCACACAGTACTCCAGGTGCGGTCTCACCAGGGCCCGGTACAACTGTAGAAGGACCTCTTTGCTCCTATACTCAACTCCTCTTGTTACGAAGGCCAACATTCCATTGGCTTTCTTCACTGCCTGCTGAACCTGCATGCTTCCTTTCATTGACTGATGCACTAGGACACCCAGATCTCGTTGAACTCCCCCTCCTCCTAACTTGACACCATTCAGATAATAATCTGCCTTTCTATTCTTACTTCCAAAGTGAATAACCTCACACTTACCTACATTAAACTGCATCTGCCATGTATCCGCCCACTCACACAACCTGTCCAAGTCACCCTGCAGCGTTATTGCATCTTCCTCACAATTCACACTACCCCCCAACTTAGTATCATCTGCAAATTTGCTAATGGTACTTTTAATCCCTTCGTCTAAGTCATTAATGTATATCGTAAATAGCTGGGGTCCCAGCACCGAACCTTGCGGTACCCCACTGGTCACTGCCTGCCATTCCGAAAGGGACCCATTTATCCCCACTCTTTGCTTTCTGTCTGTCAACCAATTTTCTATCCATGTCAGTACCCTACCCCCAATACCATGTGCCCTAATTTTGCCCACTAATCTCCTATGTGGGACCTTGTCGAAGGCTTTCTGAAAGTCGAGGTACACCACATCCACTGACTCTCCCTTGTCAGTTGCTGCTTTACAGCGAATGCAGCGCCGGAGACTCAGGTTCGATCCTGACTACGGGTGCTGCACTGTAAGGAGTTTGTACGTTCTCCCCGTGACCTGCGTGGGTTTTCTCCGAGATCTTCGGTTTCCTCCCACACTCCAAAGACGTACAGGTATGTAGGTTAATTGGTTGGGTAAATGTAAAAATTGTCCCTAGTGGGTGTAGGATAGTGTTAATGTACGGGGATCGCTGGGCGGCACGGACTTGGAGGGCCGAAAAGGCCTGTTTCCGGCTGTATATATATGATATGATATATGATATGTAATGAGTTGCTGCACATTGCTGATTTGTGAGTTTATCATTGAACAGACCCAAAATTGTCTTATTTTGTCACACTTCGCCACATAGTGTTTGTGGTGTGGCGACACAAGAAATCGCAGATGCTGGATTCTTGAGCAAAATACAAACTTCTGGAGGTATTCAATGGGTCAGGCAGCATCTGTGGAGGGAATGGGCAGAAGTGTTTGTCTTGTTGCATGGGACAGAGGTCTGAAAAACCAATAGCAATGATAGACAATAGACAATAGACACAATAGGTGCAGGAGTAGGCCATTCGGCCCTTCGAGCCATCACCACCATTCAATGTGATCATGGCTGATCATTCTCAATCAGTACCCCGTTCCTGCCTTCTCCCCATACCCCCTGACTCCGCTATCCTTAAGAGCTCTATCGAGCTCTCTCTTGAAAGCATTCAGAGAATTGGCCTCCGCTGCCTTCTGAGGCAGAGAAATCCACAGATTTACAACTCTCTGACTGAAAAAGCTTTTCCTCATCTCTGTTCTAAATGGCCTACCCCTTATTCTTAAACTGTGGCCCCTGGTTCTGGATTCCCCCAACATTAGGAACATGTTTCCTGCCTCTATCATGTCCAACCCCTTAATAATCTTATATGTTTCAATAAGATCCCCTCTCATCCTTCTAAATTCCAGTGTATACAAGCCTAGTCACTCCAGTCTTTCAACATACGACAGTCCCGCCATTCCAGGAACTAACCTAGTAAACCTACGCTGCATGCCTTCAATAACAAGAATATCCTTCCTCAAATTTGGAGACCAAAACTGCACACAGTACTCCAGGTGCAGTCTCACTAGGGCCCTGTACAACTGTAGAAGGACCTATTTGCTCCTATATTCAACTTCTCTTGTTATGAAGGCCAACATTCCATTGGCTTTCTTCACCGCCTGCTGTACCTGCATGCTCCCTTTCAGTGACTGATGCACTAGGACACCCAGATCTCGTTGTACATCCCCTTTTCCTAACTTGACACCATTCAGATAATACTCTGCCTTCTTATTCTTACCACCAAAGTGGATAACCTCACATTTATCCACATTAAACTGCATCTGCCATGCATCCGCCCACTCACACAGACTGTCCAAATCACCCTGCAACCTCATAGCATCTTCCTCACAGTTCACACTGCCACCCAGCTTTGTATTATCTGCAAATTTGCTAATGTTACTTTTAATCCCGTCATCCTAGTCACTAATGTATATTGTAAATAGCTGCGGTCCCAGCACCGAACCTTGCGGTACCCCACTAATCACTGCCTGCCATTCTGAAAGGGACCCATTTATCCCCACTCTTTGCTTTCTATCTGTCAACCAATTTTCTATCCATGTCAGTACCCTACCCCTAATACCACGTGCTCTAATTTTGCACACTAATCTCCTATGTGGGACCTTGTCGAAGGCTTTCTGAAAGTTAAGGTACACTACATCCACCGGCTCTCCCCTGTCCATTTTCCTTGTTACATCCTCAGAAAATTCCAGAAGATTAGTCAAGCATGATTTCCCCTTCGTAAATCCATGCTGACTCGGAACGATCCTGTTACTGCTATCCAAATACTCCGCAATTTCGTCTTTTATAATTGACTCCAGCATCTTCCCCACCACTGATGTCAGACTAACTGGTCTGTAATTTCCTGTTTTCTCTCTCCCTCCTTTCTTAACAAATGGGATAACATTAGCTACCCTCCAATCCACAGGAACTGATCCTGAATCTGTAGAACATTGGAAAATGATCACCAATGTGTCCATGATTTCTAGAGCCACCTCCTTAAGTACTCTGGGATGCAGACCATCAGGCCCTGGTCCCATCAATCTACCCAACACCATTTCCTGCCTAATGTGAATTTCCTTCAGTTCCTCCATCACGCCAGGATATCTGATCACTAGAACATCTGGGAGATTGCTTGTATCTTCCTTAGTGAAGACAGATCCAAAGTACCGGTTCAACTCGTCTGCCATTTCCTTGTTCCCTGTAATAAATTCCCCTGCTTCTGTCTTCAAGGGGCCCACATTTGCCTTAACTATTTTTTTCCTCTTCACATACTTAAAGAAGCTTTTACTATCCGCCTTTATATTATTGGCCAGCTTACCTTTATACCTCATCTTTTCTCCCCATATTGCCTTTTTACTTATCTTCTGTTGCTCTTTAAAAGGGTCCCAATCCTCTGGCTTCCCGCTCTTCTTTGCTTTGTTATACTTATTCTCTTTGTCCAGATACTGATGGCAACAGGAAACAAATAATCTTAGACATATAAGGAAATGCATTTTTCATGCAGCATTTGCATTTGGATTAATTTCATTATTAATCAACATTTACACTGATCATTATCTCCTGATCTCCCTATTCCATAAAATGAAGCCAGTGCCTCAAATGTTTTTACCCATAAGTTCAAAGAAGCTCTGGCATTGTTGCCACATCAATATGTTATTATTTTCTAAAGTCAGGAAATAACATGGGAAGACATATGAGTCTCATCCATTTGCCAGTGTCGGAGATGATGCTGTGAAGAAGTGCAGGCCCAAGTACTGTCAAAAACTCTACATGTGAGTCCTGTGAAAATCAGACGGTAGACAGCAGAAGATCCATTACAGTCGCAAATGTTTTGTTAAGGAATGCTGAATTACTCAGGGGTGGAAGGGTGTGCATGATTGAATATAGTTTATTTAGTTTAGTTTAGAGATACAACGTGGAAATAGGCCCTTCGGCCCACCGAGTCTGCACCGACCAGCAATCCTCGTACATTAACATTATCCTACCTACACACACTCGGGACAAATTACATTGATATCAAGCCGATTAACCTACAAACCTGTACTTCTTTGGAGTGTGGGAGGAATATGGATAAATTAATCCTTATGGCTGTTTTCCTCTGCTGGTTACCATATATATTTTTTGACATTGTTTTGATCTTTAGTTTGAGCATTATTTTGATAGATCACTCCAAGAGTATGTTTGAAGACATGTTCTCTCAGCAGGCTTGAAATAAAATGAACTTACTAAAACACCACAGACTGCCTCTACCTTTTTTTCCCACAGCAAAAATTTAAGTCCAGAATATCTACTCAAGTTTGGACCAATTGGTAGAATTTCTGCCTCACAGCTCCAAAGTTTTGAGTTTGATCCTGACCTCGAGGGCTATTCACATGGAGTTTGCAAGTTCTTCATGTAACTGTGTGGGTTTCTTCCGAGAGCTCCCGTTTCCTCCCACATCTCAGGGCTGTGTGGGTTTCCACATTAAAAAACCCTCTGTAAATTGCTCCTAGTGTGTAGGGAGTGGATGCATTATTGGTAATCATAAATCATAATCATAAGGGCATAAGTAATAGGAGCAGAATTAGGCCATTCAGCCCATCGAGCCTACTCTGCCATTCAATCATGGCTGATCTATCTCTCCCTCCTAACCCCATAACCCCTGACACCAGTACTAATCAAGAATCTATCTATCTCTGCCTTAAAAATATCCATTGACATCCTCCACAGCCTTCTGTGGCAAAGTATTTCACAGATTCACCACCCTCTGACTAAAACATATCCTCCTCATCTCCTTCCTAAAGGAACCTCCTTTAATTCTGAGGCTATGACCTCTACTCCTAGGCTCTCCCACTAGTTGAAAAACATACTCGCCACATCCACTCTATCCAAGCCTTTCACTGTTCTGCAAGTTTCAATGAGGTCCCTCCTCATCCTAAACTCCAGTGAGTACAGGCCCAGTGCCATCAAACATTCATCATTTGTTAACGCACTCCTTCCTGGGATCATTCTTGTAAATCTCTTCTGAATCCCCTCCAGAGCCAGCACATCCTACCCCAGATATGGTGCCAAAAATTGTACACATTGCTCCAAATACGGCCTGACCAGTGCCTTATAGAGCCTCAGCATTACATCCCTGTTTTGTATTCAACCCTCTTGTAATTGTAGGATATCAGTCTAATTTAGGTTATGGAGAAACTACGAGCCTAGATTTTTTGGTAATTATTACAAAAGAATCTGGTGTACTGAAATGCACTCTCTAGAATTACCAGCTGAAGTTCACCGCGTTCATTGTTTGCTGAAAAGACAAGATGGGACAAAAATATAAACTGGGACAAATCAGGCTACGAAACAAGTTCTTTCCGATCACCCATCATCAACTCATAAGTCTTTTCCGATACTTCCATCCATTCAGGCAACAGTATTTAAATAGACAGCAATACATAACAGAAAGCTGTGGATGATAATGCATGATGCGAAGTGACCTGAAGCCAAACTCATACATAGACACAAACTCTGAGTGAGAATAGAAGTGACAAAATCTGTTCACTCCTAAGTTCTCTAAATTACTTCAAGCTGTCTTCGCGAGTATCATTCAGGTCTGTCAATGTTCAGAATATAGATATTAAAAGCAAGTGACAGGGAGCTTGTTTGCTGGAGAAAGCAATTTTATCTACTTCCCCATGGACAGCTAGCAGCAGAATGAGAAAGCTGTGAAATTTTACCAAATGGCAGAAATCCCAAAGGCTCAGGAGCTTAATATTGTGTTCTGTGAGCCTAATAGTTCAATACACATTGCCACTGTCTACGTGAAACGCTTTATGAATGATCAACATGTCTGAGATATAAATCAGTTTCAATACAAGCAGATTTTAACTGACTCGTTTTCGTGCCTCGAAGAAACATAAAGTCTGTCATAATTTCAGCGTATAACTGCAGCTGGTATCGAATATAGCAGTTCAATTTGATGAGTGTACCAGTAATTTATGCCAATTTTCCAACTCCAAATTGATATTCCCTAAATTCCCCCACGCTTTCCCTTTGATTTTATCCCATGCGAGCAAAATGAGTGCATTTACCTTGCACTAGAACCAGAGGTAACAGAGCTCTGTTTTCTGATTTTACACTTGAGAGTCACATGGATTAAATTATATAAAGAAGGTGCAATGGTTGTCAAGACCAATTGAAACTGGTAAAAATTGAGGAAAGTGTGAGCCTGAACAATTTGAACAGTTTCAATCCATAAATAGAAGCTCCCTTTTGCAGTAAGCTGATATTCAAAAATTGGGAAAACTGAATTTGCTTATATTTTTACAAGCTCCAGGTTACAAGAAATTTCACTCCAATTTAGTCAGCACCCGAAGCCCATTAAACAGAGAATTTCTCCTCATCATTTATGGCAACACCAACAATGCATACTTTGTGTGCATTTATCATGAACGAACAGGAGAAGGAAAAGGAGATGTAGTGTGAAGTGCATCCAAGAAAAAAAATAGAGAATGTGCTCCGTCAGATATAATCTGTCACCAACCCCCCTTGTACCCAGCAATCTTGCCTGTCCCTATAATATTTTCAGGCTTTGCAGAAAAATGAAGAGTGCATTTCACCAGAAGAAACAAGGCTGCTTTGCCCCCAATCATATAATAATTCACAGCCATGATTCACTCCCAATATAAATGCTAAGCAAAGTTGTAGCCACTTTCATCTTCAATGACAGACTTATTTCTATTATCATGGGTGCAGTAGGTCATGGTTTGTCAGCTTTCTGAAACACTACATCAGAAGGTTGATTAATTCATTACATTGAGCATCATGAGACAGTGGCAGTCAGACGGTGTCAACCAAAGAACATTAAATAATTGAGATAAGGGGCAGAGCAAGGGCTGGCAAGTGTTAGGTTGATAGACACAAAATGCTGGAATAACTCAGCGGGTCAGGCAGCATCTCCAAAGAAAAGGAATACGCGACGTTTCGGGTTGAGACCCTTCATTAGACTCTGATGAAGGGTCTTCATCAGACTCTGAGTCTGATGAAGGGTCTTGACCGAATCGTTACCTAAACATGCACCGAAATGCACCATCCCTTTCCCTCTTGCTACCAACTAACTCCCATCTACTCCATCAGTCTGAGAAAGGTCATAGAAACATAGAAAATAGGTGCAGGAGTAGGCCATTCGGCCCTTCGAGCCTGCACCGCCATTCAATATGATCATGGCTGATCATCCAGCTCAGTAACCTGTACCTGCCTTCTCTCCGTACCCCCTGATCCCTTTAGCAAAAAGGGCCACATCTAACTCCCTCTTAAATATAGCCAATTAACTGGCCTCAACTACCTTCTGTGGCAGAGAATTCCACAGACTCACCACTCTCTGTGTGAAGAAATGTTTTCTCATCTCGGTCCAAAAAGACTTCCCCCTTATCCTTAAGCTGTGACCCCTGGTTCTGGACTCCCCCAACATCGGGAACAATCTTCCCACATCTAGCCTCTCCCACCCCTTAAGAATTTTATATGTTTCTATAAGATCCCCCCTCAGTCTTCTAAATTCCAGCGAGTACAAGCCTAGTCTATCCAGTCTTTCTTCATATGAAAGTCCCGCCATCCCAGGGATCAATCTAGTGAACCTTCTCTGTACTCCCTCTAAAGCAAGAACGTCTTTCCTCAGATTAGGAGACCAAAACTGCAAGTTTTCAGGTCAAGACCTGAACAATCATCAGCCCATTTCCCTTCACAATGCTGTCTGACCTGTTAAGTTCCTTCAGAAGTCTGTTGTGCTCCACAATTTTTTTAATCATTTTTTAAAGAAAACCTTCTTATTCTGCCTTGAGAATTAGAGATAAAATAATTCTTGGAAATAGTCCCACTAGGAGTGACAAGAAGAAGTCAAGATAAAGTGCTGATGATAGTGTGTGCAAAAATGTTTCCAAATATTTCCCAGCCTCTGAGTTAAGAAAGGATCATCATTTCCAGTGTACCTTCATATTTCCATTTTTGCTATGATCTATTTTTTTATTTGCTTCTATTAACAGATAAACAAAATTTTATTTAATTCACCTACCATTTCCTCTTTCCCTTTTATAAATTCTCCTATCCTTTGTCTGTATAGGACCCACATTTGCCCTTGCTATATAACTACAGAAGTCCTTAGAGTCTGTTTTAATGTTTCTTGTTAATTTACCCTCTTATTCTCTTTTCCCTTTCTCTATTCATTTCGTGGTCCTCCGTTGTTACATTCTAATGCACTCTCATAGTTAGCCATTGCCTAACCATGGTCACACTTCCTAATGCAGTGCCCCAATCTGCCAACTTGGCCCACATATCTTCATAGTTTCATTTCTTTAGACTGAAGATATTAATTTCACTGAAGGTAGACAGAAAATGCTGGAGTAACTCAGTGGCTCAGGCAGCATCTCTGGAGAAAAGGAATAGGTGACGTTTCGGGTTGAAACCCTCCTCCACATATCTTCATAGTTTCATTTCTTTAGACTGAAGATATTAATTTCACTGAAGGTAGACAGAAAATGCTGGAGTAACTCAGTGGCTCAGGCAGCATCTCTGGAGAAAAGGAATAGGTGACGTTTCGGGTTGAAACCCTCCTTCAGACTGAGTCAGGGGGCAATGAAACTAGAGATATATAAAGGTTCAGAACAAATCAGAGCCGGCACCGATGACCAATGAAAAGTAAAGCCCACAATGGTCCATTGTTGTCTGTGGAAGATGTGATAACAAAGGGACCCTTCTGTGATCCTCCCTCCACATACTGATTTCACTGTCAGGCTTAATGGAAAATTGTATCATATTATGGCCATTCTTTCCCAGGTGCTCGCTTACAATAAAATGATTAATCATCCCTTTTCACTGCATGATACCAGACCTAAACTAACATATTCTCTCAATAGTTTGTCAAAATTCTGACCTAGAAATCCATCTCATATATAATGCAGGATTTCATTCTCCAGGTAGTTAGCATAATTTGAACTGCCCAGTCCATATGTAGTTTGAAATCCTCCACGATCAGTGTATCGCTCTGATGTAGACACCATTAATTTCTTAATGTATATCACCATGTTACTTATAAGTCCTTGATATCTAAAAAGTGTCATGATTCAATTTTGGCCAAAAAGTATTTCAAGGACAATCTATTAACGTGCAAAATCCAGGCATAAAGTTCACTTAAAAGAAAATTCAAATGGGCACAGAGAGCCCAGAAGAGGAGTTCATTGAGTGTTTTCAGTACAGAATGTTCTATAACCAAGTAAAGAGACACAATACTATAGCTGGAACTGTATAATGTGGTATAATTAACTAATGACCTTAAATGAAGGTTCCCCCATGTAACAGTGATCATAATATGATTGAAGTTTGCTTCCAGTTTAATGGAGAGACTAGTATTTTAAACAGTAATAAGGACAAGCATTAGAACCGATACAGTGCTAGCCAAAGCAAACCAGAAAATTAGGTTTAGAACATGCAGAAATAGACTAATTCCTTGGAAATAAAAATTCCAAGGACAAATCTCACCATCTGAGTTTAACTAACAAAGTTTAAAATAGCATCAAACTTCTTAAACAGTATATAATGGCACAAAGATAGGCCACAATTTAGTTGATTGGACAGGATATTTTGTTTAAGAAAGCAACAAATCCCTAAAACATTAACAAGAAAAGAAAATATAGAGTATGAAAACTTAGCGTATGAATGTAAAAGTAGACAGGTGAGGTTTCCATGTGAACAGAGATAATAAGTCAAATAAGTGCGCAAAGATCTAACAAATGGAGTACAATGCATGAACATGTAAAGTTGTCTATTTTGGCAGGAAAAATGAAATAAGAAGCACGTTGGCAAAATATTGTCAAACTACAAAGCTGTACGATACAGAGTAGATATGGCTGTCGTTGTCCTTGATTTACGAGATGTATGCGAAGGCTAATAGGCATGTACTTGTACATCTAGTGATTCTGGAAAGCAAATAGAATGTTATTGTATGTTTCAAGGGGAATTGAATACAGAAGTGGAGGAAGATTGGGTGCCAGTTAAAAAAATCATTGGTGAGACCAGTTCTGGACTACTTTGTAAGGAAGAATGCTAATATGCTAGAAGCAATTCAGAAAGGGTAACTAAAGTGTTAGCAAGACTGGGTGATTTTATCTTATGAAGAAAGGTTAGTCTTGTATCCACTGGTATTTAGAAAAATGGGAAGTGATTTGAATGAAACATACAAAATTCAGAGGGGTCTTGAGATGGTGAATTTAGCGAGGATTCTTTCTCAGACTCTAAAATGATGCGCAAAACATAAAATGCTGAAGGAATTGGGCAGCATGGTGGCATAGCAGTAGAGCTACTGCCTTATAGCACCAGAGACCCAGGTTTGATCCTGACTATGGGTGCTTGTCTGTATGGAGTTTGTACGTTCTCCCTGTGACTAGCACGGGTTTTCTCGGAGATCTCCGGTTTCCTCCTACACTCCAAAGACGTACAAATTTGTAGATTAATTGACTTGGCATGAATGTAAAATTGTCCCTAGTGTTAATGTGCAGGAATTGCTGGTCAGTGTGGACTCGGTGGGCCGAAGGGCTTGTTTCCGCGCTGTATCTCTAAACTAAACTAAACTAAACTGGGGGAACTCAGTAAGGCAGGTAGCATCTGGGGAACAGACAGCATCTTGACTGTTTACTCCCTCCCCAGATGCTTCCTGGGCCACTGAGTCCCTCCAGCACTTTGTGCTTTGTTCGAGGTTCCAGCACCTGCAATCTCTTATGTCTCTAAAATTACAGGTCACAGCTCAAAAACATAAATGTAAGAAAGGGTGAGCCAGTTTCCTTCCTCTCAGACTGTTATGAGTCTTTGGAACTTCAAGGATAGTGGTTGCAGGACAATATATTCACAGCAGAGCTTGATTAACAAGGGAGATGAAAGGTTTAATACGACACAGAAAATGCTGGAATTTGCAGGTCAGGCCACATCTTTGGGAAGAGAAACAGTCAATGTTACAGGTTGAAGACCCTGTCTCAGAACTGGAAATCAGACAACAGAAGCTTGTAAAGCTGCAGGGCGGGAGAGAGGGATGTCTCTGATAAGGTAAAACAAATGCAATCAAGGTTATCTGGCCAATGTCTAAATGGAAGCACAGACAAAAGAACCTAGAGAAAAGAATGTGGGAGTTGTGAAATGCAGAGTAGGAGAACAAGCCCAGCAAACCACCACTCCCAGAGAGAAAAAATAGTAAGAAAGTAAAGAAGGGAAACGAAACAGGCTGAGCCAATATCACAGATGCATGACAGATACAGACTGAGAAACCAAGTTGCCTTAAGTTGTAGAATTCTATATTGAGTCCAAAAGGCTGCAACATGCCCAGGTTGTAGATGAGGTGCTGTTCCTCAAGATTGCATTGGGCCTTACTGTGCCTTTGCCACAACTATTGCATTAAGACATAGAGGAGGCCCTTAACCATAGGTTGGTTGTGAATGGGATGAGGAATTAAACTGATGGGCAATGGGATACTCTGGGTTGGCCCTGTGAACTAAACACAGATGTTTGGCAATAGTGATCGCCCAATTTGTGTTTGGTTTCTCCATTGTAGAGGTGAAAGGTTTCCGGGATGGTTAGGCGTGTAGTGTTGAGATCACTTTCAGGTCTCATTGAATGACAGTGCAGGCTTGAGAGGTCAAGTGGCTAATCATGTATGTTTTACGTCGGACTCCCTCATAAATATTCTCTGCACTCAGCCCTGACCTCATAAGGGTACAGAAAATCTAACCAGAGTTCGTAAGACAGCACCGCTCAGAACTTGTTTTAAATGGTTATTCAAACTAAGTAATTTAATACCACAAGAAAAATGTGAGATATAGGAAAATACAAAGGAAGATTATTAAATGATCTAGGAGATTATTATAGGAAATGTTACAATTAATATCTTAAATAATTGCAACTGCTGTGTTCTTGACGTGCTGTAATTTTTGTCCCCACGCAATTAACAATAACTTTGATTGTGGACACATACCCCAACAATCAAACAAACTAGAGATACAAGGAACTGCAAATGGAATTCGTGAGTGAGACACAAAGTACTAGAGTACCCAATGCATTGGGCAGCACTTGTGGAGAAAATAGTTAGGCAACGTTTCAGTTCAGGACCCTTCTCTGCCCGGCTTATTCCTTCTATATCCATGTATCTCACCCCAATTAGTCCATTTTGTCATGAATTTTCACTGAAAAGTTGTTGTGCTTGATGAAGAGCTCTGAGATTATCAGAGTAGTTGTTTCTGTTCTTTGGAAATTCCACAGACAATTAAACTGTGGAATGTCTGTGCAGAAAAACAAATAATGTAAATTATGTCCATGGGCTAATTTTGTTTGTGAAGGAAAACAAACTTTCTTGCTTTTTTTTTCCGATTTATGGCCCGCTATTTTTCAAACTTGGCTTCATGAAATTTCTTGGTACTTCGTAGCATATGGGGTAGAACTTCAGGTAATTTTTAATCGATCAGTATGTTCCAGTGGAACATATATGGTCGGCAGGAGTGATGGATGGAAAACTGGTGGTGCGTAGCTCACAATTAATAATCCGGAAAAAATGTTTTCAAAATCCACACGAGTGCACAATATGGATGCACATTAAATGCAAATAAAACATGGCAATAATCCAATACTTACAATAATTATTTCAGACTTTGCATCCTTCCCATAAAATTATCAGCTGTGTAATTGCAAAGCTGGATAATGTCCAGGGCAAGAATAGATGGAGTGGTACATAAAAGATCTGATATAAACTACTCAAAACATCATCTTTTCCGATATTTGATTAAATATATACTTTCACAATCAAATTAGTGGCAGGATAGGAATAGTTTCCCTACCAAGTTACACTTCAACTTAACCTTGAAATACATCACTGTTGTTCTTTCAGGTTTTAAATCCTGAAACTCCTTACCTATTAGCCACTAACGAGCTATTAGATCTGCCGGTTGCTCACCATTGTAACGCTCCTTCCCATTCCAATACTGGCATTTCTGTCTTAGGCTTCCTCTACTACCAGAGTGAGACCACACGTAAACTGGAGGAACAGCACCTAAAATTTCAACTGGATAAGTTACAACCCAATGGTATGAACATTGAATTCTTCAATTTAAGGAAACCTCTAACAACCCTCCTCAGCCCCACCCCCCTGTCCCCCCTAGCCTGTATCCACTTGTTAGCTGCCACGCTTTGTCCTGCCTCTTCTCTCTTCCAGTTTCTCCCCCACCCCCTCCCCCCGACAATCAGTCTGAAAAAGGGTCCCAACCCCAAAATGTCACCTATCCATGTTCTCAAAGATGCATCGAGTTACTGCAGCACTCTGTGTCCTTTTGTGTAAACCAGCATCTGCAGTTCCATGTTTCAACCTATCAGCTTAGGGGGAATGCATTCATCACAAGGACCAGACTAGTTCAAGAAGGTCACTCATTACCATACCATTTAGCGGCAAGCAATAATGCGGCCCTTGGCAGCAATTTCCACATCTTAAAAAGATAATTTTAAAGTTTAATTCTGCTTCATAATGTTAATTTCCTTTTAAGCACAGATCTTGCACTGCTCTGAATCAATCTATTATATGACAATGATATTTTTCATCGGATACTGCACTAACACATTCTTGAAAATTGTTATAATTATGCATTTGATTGATGCAGATAAAAGTTGTGTCATGATTGTGCACTTAACACCTTTAAGCTTTTTGTCTTCTTCATTCTATCTCTAGTTGGTTTATCCCCATCCCCTCACCCATTCAACCCCCTCCTCCTCCCCCCACCCCCCCTCACCTATCTAACCCCCCCTCCTCCCCCACCCCCCTCACCCACCATCCCCCCCTCCACCTCCCCATACCCCCATCCTCCTTCCCCATAACCACCTCACCCACTCCATCCCCAGCCCCTCCATACCCCCTGCTCACCCACCCCTCACCCTCTCCTCCTCCTCCCCCCTCCTTTTCCCCCTCCTCCTCCTCCTCCTCCTCCCCCTCCCCATTCTTCCCCCCCTCCCCTGACACTCTCATGACCCCCAACCCTTCCCTCCCCTCCCCCGCCCCCCCATTGCCCACTGCAGTTACTCGGGCGGGCCCTGCCCCCCCGGGTTTGTTAATGTTTTTCACGGCTTTTTTGGCTGGGGGCCCGGCAACGCTGCTTAAAGCTCCTCCGGGGTTGGGGGCGTGCGAGGGGGGAGGGGAAAGGGGAGAGCATGAGCATGGCATTCCCGTTAGTCGGGCGGGTGCCATCCCCCCCTCGGAGCGGGATAGGCGACTACACCTCCCGGCGGTCAGCGCTGCCCGATCTGAGGAATGTCAGGCGCGAGGCACGCCGGGATGGGCGGCAGTCCTCTGGGTGGGGGTGGGGGAAGTGCATTAGTTAAAGGTCTTCGGGGGGAGAGGGGACAAGAGCGAGCTCATCTCTTGAAGACGTGTGGGTCCCATCGTGACGTCACACGCTGAATACCGGTGGGGGGGGGGAGAAGCGCAAGCTCATCTCATAGGCGCACGGGTCCCATTGTGATGTCACACGCTGAAGACCTTCAAGAAATGGGTTAGAAAGGTAATTTTTTAACTTTAAAATCTCTCTAGCTTTAAAAATGTAGCTTCAATTTGAATGAGAGTTGTTACATACTATGCTCAGGATAACGGTGAGTAACATGGACCAAAAAATGTGGTGCAATGGTGTACCGTTTTGGCTGTGCGAACTACAAAAGTTATGGTGCACACATACCCACAGACAGAGAGTTTTAGTAATGTACAGATAGATAGATGTAACAGATGTGGAAAGAGAAAACATTTTGCAATGGCTGCCATGGAAAAGAATTGTGTGTATATATAGATAATGAGATAAAATGATGACGAATAGAGAACGATGAGGTGAATGCTTATGGTTTGGATGATTAGTGTGATGCACTTAAATTAGAGTTAGGCAACTTACATTTAATTTAAATAAACATTGGAGCTCAGCCTAAAATCACCCTCTTAGGTTAGTTTAGTTTAATTTAGTTTAGTTTAGAGATACAGCGCTGAAACTAGCCCTTCGGCCCACCGAGTCCGCGACGACCAGCAATCCCTGCACACTAACACCATCACACACACTAGGGAAAATTTACAATTTTACCGAAGCCAATTAACCTACAAACCTATAGGTCTTTGGAGTGTGGGAGGAAAGCAGAGATCCCAGAGAAAACCCACGCATGTCACAGGGAGAATGTACAAACCCCAAAACAAACAGCACCTGTAGTTAGGATCGAAGCCAGGTTACTGACGCTGTAAGGCAGCAATTCTACCGCTACATCACCATGCTGCCCAAATTTATTTAAAAAAACAACCAAAGATTTTAAACTAGCAAAGGTAGATTGTAGTTAATGGTGCACTCTGCCTTTCTGTTAGAAGACAGGTACTATGTTAAGTTCTAATTTATCAATAAAAATAAAACTGTGCAAAAGTGCAGTTCATGAATACAAGACCTCTGCTGGGCAGAATGCATGTTTAAGCATGGATATTATAACAATGATGCAAATTATAGAAAACCATCTGTTGGAGTCATGATTTCTTTGTTGAATGATTAAACCACTCTCCAAAGACTTAATCTAAATATATATTCAGGTGTTTAACAATGGAACTGAACAAATTAAGGCTTGGTAAATCAGTGGATCGGGTGCAACTTTTAACATAAAGTATCCGTTCTTTTAAATGATACACTTAAAGAAACATTAGACAGTCTAGTCAGACTATCACACTCATTATTCAAACCTTAAGCACTGACCCTATTGATAATAAACCAGTTCTGGTAACAGCACTTACTGTGGGAACCAGTTCAATGACGGTAATGTCCAAAAGGATAGAACAGTGCATTAGTATTTAGATTCCAAAGCCTGGAATGAAGCTATTTAAAAAGGGAGCATTATCCATCCCAATGTTAGAAGATTTCGTTTTATATTCCATGGTGCCAAAGTTGTTACAGATCTAGTCATTCAAAATGTGGTTTTGCATGCAAGTTTAAATAAACATTTGCCATGTTTATTACTTTCCAATACACTCTTTGGGATGTACCGCTGGAAACAAGTGCCATTTTGATCAACTCTGTGCAGGAAAATTTCCAAAATAAAACAGACAAGATGATGGAATTATTTTAGGGCAAATAAGTTATCGTTGATGACTTTCTGAGTATAGGTTTTGGAGAAATAATGAAAATCCATAATAAATATTTACTTGCAATTCCTCAAATGCCAATGAGTGTGAAAAGTGTTAAATAAAAGAAAACTTCAGAATGAAGCCATTACTTTTTTTAGACGTGTTAAAATATGCAAGAGGCTTTGTATAAATGTTAACATGTTACTGGCATCTAATGTTTGCTGGAACTAAATATCTCAGTAAATTTATCCCTCATCTATCAGATATGATAAGGCTGTGTGCAAAGATTTAACAAAGTAGGATTTTGGGGGACAATCTTGTGAAGTGGCATTGAAAAAAGCAAAGGTAGCAGTCACCTACCCATAAATCATCATATATTTTAGTTTAGTTTAGAGATACAGCGCGGAAGCAGGCCCATCAGCCCACCGAGTCCACACAGACCAACGATCCCCGCACATTAACATTATCCTACACACACTAGGGACAATTTACACCAAGCCAATTAATCTACAAACCTGTACATCTTTGGAGTGTAGGAGGAAACCGAAGATCTCGGAGAAAACCCATGTGGTCAAAGGGAGAACGTACAAACTCCATACAGACAGCACCCGTAGTCAGGATTGAACCCGGGTTTCTGGCGCTGTAGGGCGGCAAATCTACCGCTGCGCTATTGTGCTGCACTGATATCAAGGAAGATATCAAGGAAGTGATCACTTTGCATCAAGAGGATTAACAGAAGAGAAGAGATTTGAATGAATCAAGACAAGATCGAGCTGTACATTTATGGATGAGCCATGAAAATGTTTGTTTAATTTGTTTGTTCATGGGATGTGCATGTTATTGGCATCTCTGGCATTTATTGTCCGTGCTGCGTTGTCAGAGTTAAAACATGATTGTGACCGAAATGGAGTTGTCAGCTAACAGTACCAAGACTGAGGAAGCTTGTTTAGGAAAAAAAGCAAGTAAATAATGAGCCCTTGAGGCTTGTGGCTGTGGGACATGTAGTAAGGTAGTGGGATGAGACCAAATTATTTATGAAAGAAGGTGATTTGGACTAGCTTGTACCTAGTGCAGTAAATAGCTTCGTATGGTAAACAAAGTAAATAACCGGTTCTGCGTGAGGGAACCTAGCTGATTTTTAAAAATGTAGCAGGCGTCTGTTCTTTGTAGAATCAAGGAACTGCTGATGCTGGTTTACAAAAATAGACACAAAGTGCTGGAATAACTCAGTGGGTCAGGCAGCATCTCTGAGGAACATGGATAGGTGATGTTTTGAGTCATGACCATTCTTCAGAATAGCAAAGAGGCCTGGGCTTATTGATTATATAAATCCATGTCGCGAGTGAGCTCAGTGGACTTATTTTTGGATGGACGCAAAATGCTGGAGTAACTCAGCGGGACAGGCAGCATCTCTGCAGAGAAGGAATGGGTGACGTTTCGGGTCGAGACCCTTCACACTGAGAGTCAGAGGAGAGGAAAACTAGAGATATGGAAGGGTACAAAAAGCATGTAAGTTGTGGAAAGGACAGATCAAAGCAGGTGATGATCAAGGAAATGTACAATGGTTCATTGTTGGCTGGGGGGAAGGTGACGACGAGGCATACAAACAGTGCTGTAACAGCAAGTCTGGGTTAAAACATGGTGGTAGAGCCGGAGAGCAGGAGTAATCACAAAGGGGGAGCAGCGAGAGAGAGTGTTGCTGAACTCTCGTTGGAGAGAGGAGGAGAATTTCTTCAACGTAGCTTGGACCTGGATTCAGAAAGGTGCCAGGTCTTTTGAGTTCTCTAGCTCAGGGCGCTATTAAGGAGTTCCCAGCGTTGAGATGAAAGGCGTGAGACTCACTGTTTTATTGGTGTTTTACAACTATTTTATTGTTAATTTAATAACTGTATTGTTTTTGTTGGTTTTGTGGTGGTACAGTGGCGCATTGGTAGAGTTGGTGCCTTATGGTGCCAGAGACCCGGGTTCCACCTGACTACGGGTGTCATCTGTACATTTATTGTACGTTCTCCCAGTGTCCAAGTGTGTATTCTCCGGGTGTTTGGGTTTCTTCCCACACTCCAAAGAGGTAAAGGTTTGTAGGTTAATTGGCTTCGGTAAAATTGTAAAATTGTCCCTAGTGTGCAGGATAGTGCTAGTGTGTGGGTGATCACTGGTCATTGTGGACTCGGCGGACCAAAGGGCTTGTTTCCATGCTGGACCTCTACAGTCTAAAGTCTAAAGTCAAAGGTTTCAAAGGTCTTTTATTGTGACATGCACCAATTAAAGTACAGTGAAATGTGAATGACCATACAGCCATAAAAAGCAACAAGACATACAAATACATAAAAGTTAACGGTAGCGCAGCGGTAGAGTTGCTGCTTTACAGCGAATGCAGCGCCGGAGACTCAGGTTCGATCCTGACTACGGGTGCTGCACTGTAAGGAGTTTGTACGTTCTCCCCGTGACCTGTGTGGGTTTTCTCCGAGATCTTCGGTTTCCTCCCACACTCCAAAGACGTACAGGTATGTAGGTTAATTGGCTGGGTAAATGTAAAAATTGTCCCTAGTGGGTGTAGGATAGTGTTAATTTATGGGGATCGCTGGGCGGCACGGACTTGGAGGGCCGAAAAGGCCTGTTTCCGGCTGTATATATATGATATGATAAACATCCACCACAGCGGATTCCTCATATTCCTCGCTGTGATGGAAGGCAAAAAAGTATGATCTTTTTCTTCTTTCTTTCTCCCACGGTCGGGCCAGTCGAACCATCTGTTGGGGCGATCAAAGCTCCCGCGTCGGGGCAATCGAAACTTCCGCGTCGGGGCAATCGAAACTTCCGCGTCGGGGCAATCGAAACTTCCGCGTCGGGGCAGTTGAAACTCCTGCGGCTTGGAGTTCCCAATGTTGGTCTCTGACCAGAGACCGTGGGCTCCGTGATGTTAAGTCCGCAAGCACCCACGGTTGGAGCTCCGAAGTCGAACCCTGGCAAAGGGATCGCGGGCTTCGCGATGTTAAAGTCCCATTGGTACCCGCGGTGGAGCTCTCAAAATCGGTCTCCAGCAAAGGCCGCCAACTCCTCAATGTTAGGCCGCAGTCAAAATTAAAGTCTAAAGTTTTATATTGTTGAAGTGTTCTTTCATTATCATTGATCTGAAGTCTCAAAGCGTGTTTGTATCAATGCACATGCTTAATTGCACCTGAACAGAGCAGGCATTCAAGAGCCCATTGGAAACAACTGTCCTTGATCTTATAAATGCATCTGAATCAAAGAAAGTTTCTAAATTTAAAAGATGTTTTTTGTGTCTATCTTTGGTTTAAACCAGCATTTGCAGTGCCTTCCTACACAGATTAGATTAGTAGATGCATTGAGCAGAGCAGATGAGCCAGATCTTATTAGCTGTAACTTTAGGTTTGATATGGAAGAAATGAGTCACTATGGAACATGTGTAGTTGGAGGTACAGCTTAATTATTTAGTTGTAGATGATCCAGCTTAAAAGCAACCACAAGTAGTATTCAGCATGCATGACTCTCGACCAGAAACATCACCCATTCCTTCTCTCCAGAGATGCTGCCTGTCCCACTCAGTCACTCCAGCTTTTTGTGTCTATCTTTGACCTAAAATCTGGTCAGAGCCACTGAAATGTCTCCATCAGTATATAAAATCAGGGAAGGGAAAATTTACCCAGAGTAGGGGAATCAAAAACCAGAGGACATAGGTTTAAGGTGAGAGGGGAAAGATTTAATTGGAACCTAACAAACAACTTTTTCACACAAATGGGTACATGGAACGATTTGTTAAAGGAGATACAGTAGTTGCAGCAGATAGTATTACAACATTTAAAAGACATTTAGAAAGGTTCGTGGATAGGAAAGGTTTAGAGGGATACAGGCCACACCCAGGGAGGTGGCACTAGTGTAGGAGGGGTATCTTGGTTGGCATGGGCAAGTTGGGCCAAAGAGGCAGTTTCTATGCTGTATGACTCTATGACTGTATGATAGTCCAGTGTGTCCTGAAAGTGTGACCTGTCTCATTTTCGTAACGTTCACCAAATTTTCAAGTCATCTCTAAGCATATTAAGCATAGTTTATCTATTTGCAACCAAATCATATATAACAAACAGCAAGTGTCCCATTAAGAATTTCAATTAAAACAGTAATGGTCACAGACTTTCAGTCAAAAAGAAAGTAATCCTGCATCGTCAACATCTGCCTCCTTCTTCCAAGAATATTTTGGATCCAATTTGCCAACTTGCCCTGGGCCAATGGCTCTAATCTTTTGGATTATTGTAGTTTAATAACAACAATGCTTTTATCAAGGAGGAATTGATACAGTAGTTATTGGCACGGTAGTACACATACCTATTGTATGGGGAAGGCAACTACTTGACATCATAAAGTCATAAGGTCATAAGGAATAGGAGTAGTATTAGGCCAAAGATAGACACAAAAAGCTGGAGTAAATCAACAGGACAGACAGCATCTCTGGGGGAAAAGGAATGGGTGACGTTTTGGATCAAGACCCTTCTTCAGACCCATTTGGCCCATTGTCTACTCCGCCATTCAATCATGGCTGATCTATCTCTTCCTCCTAACACCATTCTCCTGCCTTCTCCACATAACCTCTGACACTTGTACTAATCAAGAATCTATCTATCTCTGCCTTAAAAATATCCATTGACCTGGCCTCCACAGTCTTCTGTGGCAAAGAATTTCACAGATTCACCACCTTCTGACTCAAGAAATGTCTCCTCATTTCCGTCCCCTAAAAGAACATCCTTTAATTCTGAGGCTATGGCCTCCAGTCCTAGACTCTCCCATTAGTGGAAACATCCTCTCCACATCCACTCTATCCAAGCCTTTCACTATTCTGTATGTTTCAATGAGGTCCCCCCTCATTCTTCTAATCTCCAGCAAGTACAGGCCCAGTGCCGACAAACGCTCAACATAGGTTAATCTACTCATTCCTGGGATTACTCTTGTAAACCTCCTCTGGACCCACTCCAGAGCCAGCACATACTTCCTCAGATATGGTGCCCAAAATTACTCACAATATTCCAAATGCGGCCTTACCAGTGCCTTATGGAGCCTCAGCATTACACCAAAACCTTATCGAGCCTCAACATTACATCTAGTGGTAAGTAGCAACATGAGAGAAAGTAATGTTTTCTTTACTCTGGACTTTACTTTAGGCCTGGATAGAGTGAATGTGGAGAGGATGTTTCCACTACTGGGAGAGTCTAGGACCAGAGGCCATAGCCTCAGAATAAAAGGAATACAGTATATGAAATGAAATAGAAAGGAGAAAAGAAGGAATTTCTTTAATCAGAGGGTGGTGAATGTGGAATTCATTGCCATTGACGGCTCTGGAGGCCAAGTCAATGGATATTTTTGCGGCAGAGATTGATGGATTCTTGATCAGTAAGGGTGTTAGGGGTTAGACACAAAATGCAGGAGTAACTCAACAGGACAAGCAGCATCTCTGAAGAGAAGGAATGGGTGATATTTGGGGTCGAGACCCTTCTTCCCCCCCCCCCCCGAAACATCACCCATTCCTTCTCTCCGTAGATGCTGCCTGTTCCGCTGAGTTACTCCAGCGTTTTGTGTCTACCTTTGGTTTAAACCAGCATCTGCAGTTCCTTCCTACACAGGGTGTCAGGGGTTATGGGGCAAAGACAGGAGAATGGGGTTGAGGAAAGATAGATCAGCCATGACTGAATGGCAGCGTTGACTTGATGGGCCAAATGGCTTTATTCTGCTCCTAGAACTTATTAACTTATGTACTGTGAAAAAAGTCACAAGACTGCTAGAAAATAAAATAGTGCAGATTCAGGAAATTAGAAGTCAAAGAGTGCTGGACTCGGCAGACAGGAGCCTGTTTCCATGCTGTATCTTTAAAATTAAAAATAGCAAAGATGATTTCAATATACAGAAAGCTAAAATGGCTGCAGTTGCTGGAAATCTGAAATAAAAGCAGAAAATGTGGTGAGAAAAACAAAGTCAATGTTACAAGCTGATGATTTTTCATCAGCACTGAAATAGAAACAGAAAATATTGAAAACACTCAGCAGTCTGGCAGCATCTGTGGAAAGAGCAAAAGAATTATTGTTTTATTTCAACTACCCTTTGTCAGGACTGGCCAGTTCTAATTCAAATGGGAAAACTGGTAATGTTAATTTGTTTTTCTTCTCTAAAAGATGCTGCCTGCTCCATGGCGTATTTCCAGCATCCTCTTTTATTTCAGAGTTTCAGCGGTTGTAGCGTTCTGTACTCACAATTCCAGCATGTTTTCCTCTCTCCTCTGTTCTGATTCATTCTCTACTTACATCTCCTCCAGACAGACCGGCTATGATTAGCAAGCCTGCACCATCCACTGTGTAGGAAGGAACTGCAGATGCTGGTTTAAACCGAAGGTAGGCACAAAATGCTGGAATAACTCAGCGAGACAGGCAGCATTTCTGGAAAGATTGAATGGGTGATGTTTCGAGTCGGGTTTGAAGAAGGATCTCGACCTGAAACATCACCCATTCCTTCTCTCCAGAGATGCTGCCTGTCCCGATGAGTTACTCCAGCATTTTGTGTCTATCTTCGGTGTAAAGCAGCATCTGCAGCTCTTTCCAACACATTTAGAATTCTCTTCTATCTTTTCTGCTTTTCTGTTTTGAAGAAGAATTCATGCACATGTTGTTTCAGCAATTCACTAACGTTCACATCTCAATTCCTTTTTAGTCTGCCTGCATATTCTGACCTTTTTTTCCTCAATTTGTTACTGAATTGATATTTAGAGGAGGATTTGTTAATTATTCAGTTACATTCATATTCTTGTATGCAAGGTCTAACAGTGAATCATTAAAACTGACAATAGCCCCCCCTATAGGTAAAAGAATCCAAGAACTACTTATGAGTTGCTTCTAATCAATCTATTCTAAACAACATGATTATCTTCATTCCTGAAAATTCTAGATACTAGAAGGTACTGCTGGCAAATGTAATTGACATGCAATTGCAATTAATTAATCGCTCCGCCAAAGTGACGTCCAGAAGAATGATAAATGAGTGTGTTAACACTTCTTCCTATCAGCAAATGAGTAATTTTCATCCCTATAATATGAGTAAATGTATATCTAACACCCTGAGATGCAGAAGTGTCTATACCTTCAAGTCCTGTTTTGGTCATTAGTGAAATCTGACGATCTAAGTTTAAGTTATAGATATGGATATGCAGAGAACGGAGGGATATGAATCACGCGTAGGCAGAGGAGATGGTATCATGTTCAGCACAGACATTGTGAGCAAAGGGCCGTACTGCTCTATGTTTGATCTATGTTCAATAGCAAACTATCAATTATGAACTATTAGTTTAATTAATAAAGCTTTAAAGGTCTGCAGTTACCTTCTGAATTGAAAGGCTGAATTATTGCCATAATATTATTATATACATGCGCTTCAGTTCATAAATAAGAAATCTGTATCTGAGTATTTTCATGTAGATTTTTCAGCTTGTTGGTGTAAGATGCTTCCAATTCTGGAACTGGAACTGGAACTTTATGTCACGTGTATCGAGGTACAGTGAAAAGCTTTTTGTTGCGTGCTAACCAATCAGCAGAAAGACAATCAATCAATTTACAGTGTATAGATGCATGATAAGGGATAAGGCAATAACAATTAGATGGCGTGTCACGAGGAAGTCTGCCTTTGGAGTTTAAAGAAAAAACCTAATGCTGTGTGACCTAGAGGAAGAGAAATAAAAGAAAGCTTTGAATATGCCACAGCTTTCAACATTTTGCATTGGAGCTAAATCCCCTAATGCCATGTCAATGATCAAATCACTCTGGAACGCCATTTTTCAGTACAAGGCTAATTTCAATGAAATATGAATATTTCAATAAACTGTTAGTGGCTGTGATTCCTAGTGCTTGCTTATTTGCTCAGCTTAATGCTCAGTCTCAAGGGAGGAATTTGACTGGATTCAATGTGATTAATTCGCAAAGTAAGAAACATACATTATTTTGTAATAAGTACATGATTAGGTAATGTATTAAAAAAACATCTTTCTGAGCCAGGCTGTGAAATAGATTCACAGAGGAATTCAGAACAACTTCATTACCATACAAAAGATTTGGATGTTCCAGCAATTAACCCTTTGCCCTCATTAGGAGATTTTCACCAAAAAGCCATTCAGTAATAAGTTCAAAGAATTAAAAGAAAGTTTGCAGAACAGCTGGTAATTTTTTTGTCTTTGCTCAGTTTCCTATGAGAAATAAAAGCAGCTGGTTTCAAGTGCAGCCCAAGAACAGTTACAGGAGATGGGGGGAGGAGGAGGGGATGGTGAACAGAGACCAGTTAAATTATTTCTTCGTCTCCTCTCTTTCAATATTGCTATTGAGTTGTACTGATAACAGGAAAGAGTAATCATTAGTGCAACATGTAAAGCTATTAGAATCCCGTGCCAAACCCAGCAATCCTTCCTTTGACAGTCTAAGAATTGCTAGTAAAAGGAATAGAGGCATGAGACTGGTCTTGCAGGGCTTTGGTTGTCTTCACTGTTGTCAATCTGCACAATACCTGACCTAGGAGTGCCGCATTTCAAGTATTTAAAAATAAATACTTTTTATCACTGGAACAGTCAATATCGTTTTCATGAGTGTCAGAGAGAATAACATCCAATGAGGTTTATATCAATTGAGCAGCATATCTATAAAATATAGCAAAACAACTTGGCTTATCTTATTTATAAAAGAAAGGGTGTTATGTGTAAGTTAGCATGATCCAGGAGGCTTCCCAAATCCAAGCCACTGACCCCTGAAAAAGAGACCAACGTTGCTCTGTATCGCTTGGTGTTTTATTTTGGAATAGATTGGAAAGAATATTACAGCATGGGAGTTTGTTCATTCTTACACATTTCTTAAGTAGAGTTATAATCTACTTTAGGGTCTGAAGAAGGGTTCCGATCCAAAACGCCCTCTCTTCCATTTCTCCAGAGATGCTGCCTGACCCGCTGAGTTACTCTAGCATTTTGTGTCACCCTATTTCATATATTATTTTCCTTGCCCCTCCATTAACCTGCACAACAAATGGTACTCAAAGATAAAGTATGTTGTAATTTATCAAAAATATGGCAAAGTTCACCAGCAAGTCTCCCCAGAGCTTCAATTCTGCCAGGGTCATGCCACTGCACACAGCGAGAACCCAACAGAGAAACGCTGAGGTAAACTTACGTAGCAGATTTTAAAATGGTTATTTAATGGTTATCAAAAGATTCAAAGAAAATTGTTCTCACAAGTTAGGAGTAGAAGGTAAGTTGGTCTTGACTGGCCAACAGCTGCATTTTATTCAAGGTCGCTTTTTAAAAGTTTCACTTCAATCCTGCAAGGATATCTAAAAGGTATCATTCAATATCATCTATCTCTGGCCTCCATAAATATTTTACACTATCAATACTTCCAGGTCTGACCTTTCCAATATTTTCTTGTCTCCACCCAATACAATTTCCGTAAATCCAGACAGAAGTCCCACTCACTGAATAATGAATACCCCTCAATGAATACCCCACAATGAATACTCCACAATGAATACTCCACAATGAATACTCCACAATGAATACTCCACAATGAATACTCCACAATGAATACTCCACAATGAATACTCCACAATGAATACTCCACAATGAATACTCCACAATGAATACCTCACAATGAATACTCCACAATGAACACTCCACAATGAATACTCCACAATGAATACTCCACAATGAATACTCCATGATGAATACTCCATGATGAATACCTCACGATGAATACCCCACAATGAATACTCCACAATGAATACTCCACAATGAATACTCCACAATGAATACTCCACAATGAATACTCCATGATGAATACTCCATGATGAATACCTCACAATGAATACCCCACAATGAATACTCCACAATGAATACTCCACAATGAATACTCCATGATGAATACCCCACAATGAATACCCCACAATGAATACCTCACAATGAATACTCCACAATGAATACTCCACAATGAGTACTCCATGATGAATACTCCATGATGAATATTCCACAATGAATACTCCACAAAGAATACTCCACAATGAATGCCCCACAATGAAAACTCCATAATGAATACTCCACAATGAATACTCCATAATGAAGACTCCACAATGAAAACACCATAATGAACACTCCACAATGAATACTCCACAATGAATACTCCATAATGAATACTCCACAATGAAAACTCCATAATGAAAACGGCACAATGAATATTCCACGATGAATAGTCCACAATGAATACTCCACGATGAATACTCCACAATGAATACTCCATACCCAAGCTCATTCATTTTAAAATCCTTGTCTATAATTTTTGTTCTGTGACTTTATCCTACATTCAGTATCCCTTATCACATTTTTTGCCTTTCTAAATCTGACCTTTAATGCATCTTCCCCTGAGCTTTCTATCATTCTACCAATGTACCTAGATCTCACTTCTTAAAGTTCTCTGTCCCCATTATAGCTGCCTCTTCTCCCCAAAGCCTTATGGGAAAAATAATGTCGACAATACCTTTGATCTCTCTCCCTTGCCATCCTCGGAGTTCTGCTGAAGTAGGTAACTTTCCCTTTCTTAAGAGTGAGAGCTTTTTTTCTGAGATAGGGGGAAATGTAAGTAAATTAAAACATGCTTTAAAAGTGCTGATAAATATGCAAGGTAACATGGCAGAACAGTAAAAGGAAGTATCTCATTGGAGAACTTTAAAATAAGGTCTGAAAATTAATTTAAGGTCATTTCTCTGACAGGGTCAGAGAATGATAAATATTGGCATAAATGTGTGGGGTATTCAACAATTATGGGGTTAATAGAGATGTGATCAGCACTAAAATGATGTCAATTGTCATTAATGTAGATTCAATTATGGAGGAAAGGTATAGATTCTGGGCACAGATGATCAACAGTAGGCTGAGTCTCAGCTTGTCGTCATATACCCTCCACCCACTTTAGTTTTCTGTTGTTCTTAATTTACTGCCCACACTGAAAGTGAAAATTACCTCTGAAAGACAACTTAGGCGGGGCTGTGTCATATGTAACCACCAGTTTTCAGTCTGCCCAAAGTCAAAATTACCCTTGCAACTTCACATTACAAGAAAAACTATAGCAGATGCAGACTAAGAAGATACAATTGTCTTTGGTAAGCAACAGGATTCTTAATACAGAGACACGAGAGACCACAGATGCTGGAATCTTAAGTGAAAAACAAAGTGTTGGAGGAACTTAGTGAGTCAGGCACCATCTGTGAAGGAGAAGAAATGTGTGGGAAAGAACTGCAGATGCTGGTTTGCACCAAAGATAGACACAAAATGCTGGAGTGACGCAGTGGGACAGGCAGCATCTCTGGAGAGAAAGAATGGGTGATGTTTTGGGTCGAGATCCTTCAGACCGATGGCATGGAGGGAGACAGCTATGTAAAGAGAGGTAGAGGTGGGATAACAACCGGCAAGTGATGGATACAGTTGATAAGGGGTGATAGGCAGATGGGTGGAGATAGTAACAAAGGCTGCCCCAGTGAAATAGGGGCAAAAAGATTGCAGATAAGGGAGGAAGATGAGGAGGGAAATACAGAGCTGGGGGAGGGATATGGATGGAAGGGGACAGAGGGCAAGGGGAAAGAGGGGGAATTAATAGGAAATGGAGGACAGAGTAGAGAGGTGTGAGAGATGAGCAGTAGGAGAAGGGAAAAGGGACAGGGTGATGGGGTAGTGGGAGAAAGATGTGCACATAGAGAGGGATAAGAAGGGGGGGAGGGTGGGTTTATTTGAGATTGGCGAATTCAATGCTCATGTCATTGGGCTATGGTCTACTCAAGCAAAATATGAGGTGTGTTTCTTCATAATCTGAATACGTGGAGGAAATTAGAACTTGCACCATCAAGGCAGAGCTGCCCACAGTCTTGTCCTGCAGGTTTGGTTAACACCTGTACCCATGTTTTCAAAAAACACTTTCACAGCGATCAGGGTCACTGATGGAAGTACAAATTTATACCCCAGATCTATCCTAATGTTCATTTGGAACTGAATCGACTTATGACACCACAGTTACATCTGTGGAGTCATTTAAGTTCCTTGCAACCATCATCTGCAGGGAACTTAAATGAGGGGCCACCATCGACTCCACAGTCAAAAAGGCCCAACAGAGGATGTACTTCCTGCGGCAACTGAGGAAACACAATCTGCCACAGGCAATGATGGTCCAATTCTATACTGCCACCGTAGAGTCCGTCCTCACCTTCTCCAACATGGTCTGGTTTGGCTCAGCCACCAAGCACGACATCCGGAGGCTGCAACGAATCGTTCGATCAGTGGAGAAGGTTGTTGGCTGCAACCTTTCCCCCCATTGACGAACTGTACCCTGCAAGGGCCAGGAAGCGAGTGGGTAAGATCATCCCTGACCCCTCTCACCCTGGCCACAAACTCTTTGAAGCACTTCCTTCTGGAAGGCAACTCCGGACTGTTAATGCAGCCACAGCCAGACATAAAACAACTTTTTTCCGCGAGTAGTAGCTCTACTCAAAAACCAAAACTCTGTAGTCTCTTTTTGCTCTTGTTTATTTCACTAACATGTTTAAAGTGTAATGTTGTATTCTTAATGTTTTAATTGTTTTATGCTGTATTCTTAATTGTTTACTGTATGTTCGTGTTGTTACTTGCGAGCAGAGCACCAAGGCACATTCCTTGTATGTGTACATACTTGGCCAATGAATTTATTAATTCATTCATTTAAAGCAGCACAATGGCACAGTTGGTGTATCTGCTGCTTCTACAGCTCTGGGACCAATTCTGACTTTTTGTGGAGTTTGGACATTTTCCCTGTGATGGAGTAGGTTTCTTCTAGGTGCTCCAGTTTCCTCCCACATCCCGCAAACCTGGGAATTGGTGAGGTAATTGGCCATTGTAAATTGCTCCGAATCTTCAGGTGAGTGGTAGAATCTAAGGGGAGTTATTGGAAAAAGAAGACGGACACAAAAAGCTGGAGTAACTCAGCAGGTCAGACACCATCTCTGGAGACAAGGAATAGTTGATGTTTCGGCTTGAGACCCTTCTTCAGACTGAGGGTCAGGGCAACACTTCCAGGAATCCATTAACAATATCAATCTGTACCAAAATCTGTACCCCGTTCCTGCCACAGAATTCTCTGCCACAGAAGGTAGTTGAGGCCAGTTAATTGGCTGTATTTAAGAGGGAGTTAGATGTGGCCCTTGTGGCTAAAGGGATCAGGAGGTATGGAGAGAAGGCAGGTACGGGATACTGAGTTGGACGATCAGCCATGATCATATTGAATGGCAGTGCAGGCTCGAAGGGCCGAATGGCCTACTCCTGCACCTATTTTCTATGTTTCTATGTTTCTATGTTCCTGCTTTCCCATATCCTTGATTCCGTTAGCCCTGAGAGCTATATCTAACTCTCTCTTGAAAACATCCAGTGAATTGGCCTTCACTGCCTTCTGTGGCAGAGAATTCCGCAGATTCACAACTCTCTGGGTGAAAAAGTTTTTCCTCAACTCAGTCCTAGATGGCCTACCCCTTATTCTTACACTGTGACCCCTGGTTCTGGACTCCCCCAATATGGGGAACATTTTTCCTGCATCTAGCGTGTCCAATCCTTTTGGAATTTTATA
This sequence comes from Rhinoraja longicauda, assembly GCF_053455715.1. NCBI lineage: Eukaryota > Metazoa > Chordata > Chondrichthyes > Rajiformes > Arhynchobatidae > Rhinoraja > Rhinoraja longicauda. The sequence goes on along the minus strand of NC_135955.1, from coordinate 80,298,884 downwards.
TGTTTCTATAAGGTCCCCTCCCACCCTCCTACATTCCAGTGAATATAAGCCCATGGTACAAGGATAGGACAGGTTTAGAGGGATATGGGCCAAATGCAAGCAGATATGACTAGTGTAGATGGGGCATGTTGGCCGGTGTGGGTAAGTTAGGCCGAAGGGCCTGTTTCCATGCTGTAGGACTCTATGACTCTAATGTAGGATTAGTATAAATGTGTGTTTGCTGGTCAGTGTGGACTCGATGGGCTGAAGGCTTATTCCTATGTTGAATAACTGCATAGATTTATTCTTCAGTTTCATTACAAACCAAAGTGAAAAGCCAAAGCAAACAATGCAAGACATCATCAGAGCACAAAAGATAAAGAGATAACGACCTAGACGTCCATCCTAAATGCACAATATAGATGTGTTAAGAACTCTACCTATGAAATTCGTGTCATTGGCTTCAAAGAAATGTTCTTTCAAGAACAGCACTCTAACTCAACTTGGTATTTTTAGCACTACTGAAAAAGTAAATTAAGAAGCAGATGTTGAATCTCACAATGTGTAATTTCTTAAGGTCTCAAGATTTGTGAAAAGGGTCAAAGTAAGGGACGTTAAGTCTTCAACATTATTAAAGTCCTGAGAAAGAATGCATTACAATCGGAAATAGGAAGATAATTAATTTAGAAATAATTGGAATGGAAAACATTTTTGCCTTTTTGGCCTTTGTTATCCAAGCTGTTTCAGGGGCAGTCACTGTTAAATATAGGTTTGTGTTTGGTTCTCGCTTTAACACTCTACATAGACATAGATTCGACATAGATTTTCCAACCACTAAACGAAGGCCTTCGTGCAAAACTAGGTGGCCACTCAGAAGTTGCTAATCTATCCAGCGCTGCACCTTGCAAAGCAATGAACGCAATGCTACGCTTGTAATTCATTTAATAAAATGCATTGGTCAAAATATTAAGAAAACAAATATACCTATTATTAAATATCCCAATATTAAATCTAAAATACATTTTGAAATTATTAAATTTCAACATCCGCAGTTTGCTTATAATTATGATTGGTTTCAACGTTTTCATTTTTTTTCTGTTCAATAAAGAAATAATCTATCACATTTAAAACATTGTGTGCTCATTGACTTTGGAATAAAACCAAGTATAAATTTGTATTATTTTGGTAATAGGGCAAGGCGTTCCTTATTTTTGAACCAGTATGCTGACTTGTTTCACTAAATAGACAATAGACAATAGACAATAGGTGCAGGAGTAGGCCATTCGGCCCCTCGAGCCAGCACCGCCATTCAATGTGATCATGGCTGATCATTCTCAATCAGTACCCCGTTCCTGCTTTCTCCCCATACCCCCTGACTCCGCTATCCTTAAGAGCTCTATCTAGCTCTCTCTTGAATGTATTCAGAGAATTGGCCTCCACTGCCCTCTGTGACTTGGTTGCATGATTATCTCTCCCTAAAATGAAACAACTTGACCAAAATCTGATTTTGTATTGATGATGCTACTACCCCATAAAATAAAACAGAATCTGAACCTTTACCCACTTAGTGTCTCTCCTCTATTTGTGTGTTGCAAACGATGGAGTCTTTCACAATAAATATGATTAACTCTCGTATGACAATTTCCTCATTTCGGAGAAAATATCATCTTAAATAAGGAAACTACATGAATTTATTTCTATAGATAAATAGCACAACCTAAATGTGACACACAACACTACTCGAACCATTGTTTGCATGTCAATGCACCAATATCTAATCCACTGATGGTGTGCAACTCTTCCAATGCCCAATCCAAAAGCAAATTCTAGGACTCTACAATTGTCCATTCAAAATACTGGCATCAGGATTTGACCATGGAGTAAACCAGAGACTGCCAGGAGAATTCGAACATTGTCTGACCCTTAGACTGATACATGGATCCTACTGGCATCCAACTGGAGACTGGCACGAGAATAGGACTCTTCCTTTGCCGAACTGAGAGACTGACAACAGTACATAGAACATTAAACAGTACAGCACAAGAACAGCCTTTAGCACACAACGTCTGTGCCTAATATGATGCTAAGACCCTCATCTACCTGCACATCATCCACATCCCTCCATTCCCTACATATCCATATGTCTATCCAAAAGCCACTTAAGTGCCACTATCATGTGTACCTCAACCACCAATCCAGGCATGTTCCAGGCACTCACCACCCTCTGTGTGTAAACGTTACCCCATACCACTCCGTTAATCTTTGCCCCTCTCACCTTATAGCCATGCCCTCTAACATTACCCAATCCAGAGGCTGATATCAGGACAAGGAACGGTCAGTCAAGAAATTAGAACTGGGATACTGTCAATGAATAATCACGAGTTTGTCAGCAGGATTCCGGCATTGCTCAATTCAAAGGCTGATACCAGCCCACCGTGACCCGCTCCCACGAGAGAACAATAGCAGTATTTTACTTCACTTTTGCAAAAATCTTCGATTCATCGTCCATGAACTGACCAGCAAAACTATAAACCTATGTGCAGGAAAATAACTGCAGATGCTGGTACAAATCGAAGGTATCACAAAATGCTGGAGTAACTCAGCAGGTCAGGCAGCATCTAGGAGAGAGGGAATGGGTGACGTTTCGGGTCGAGACCCTTCTTCCTTTATTGGCGGCCCGGCATTGGTGGACGTCGGCAGCGGCAGCTTTGGTGGTCCGGGCCTGGGATTGGCCGGGGAGGCGGTGAGGATCAGTACTGCCCCTTGTGGCAGCAATGGTGTCGCGGGACTCGGCCTCGCGGTGTGCGGGCAAGCAGCGCGGACCAGCGGTGGAGCTCCGGGCCAGGAAGAAGGGACTCGACCCGAAACGTCACCCATTCCCTCTCTCCTAGATGCTGCCTGACCTGCTGAGATACTCCAGCATTTGATAAACCTATGCGTGATCACTTTTTTAGCATCTGAACCCAAAGCTTCAGCAGGCCGTTTTACAAATAAGGACATATTGGAAAACTAAGGTATTTGAATTATTTTTGTTGTACGTTGAACTATGATAAGAAAAAGCTAACTACATGCACATTTATTGTTTTATATATAAATACATTGAATGGGGAGTATTCTCAGGCATGTTTCAAAATAAAATGTCACGGTCATGTCAGACACGTAAGCCTAAAGCCACACACCATATCCAGGGCAACAAAGAAAACCCCAATCACATAATGAAGCTGCTTGTGAATATAGTGTTAAACACAGCTGCTAAATTTAGTGTGTGGTTAAACTGTGTTGTTATTGTACGAGCTGCATATACAAATGCAAAGAAGTAAAATCAGTAATAGGGATGCCACAGCATTTCTGGTGATAAGATAATTGCTACATATAATTGCTATGTGTTTATAATTGCTGATAATTGCTCCTGGGTTATAATTACTGGTTACTAGATGCCTGTCCCTCCACATGTCTCTGACAACAGACTTTTCACTCTAATGAGCAAGCACTTGAACGCTAACACTTTTAATAGTTGGGATATTCATATGTAATCGATGTCCATGTGGCAGTGCAATTTGCTGCAATGTCCTTTCTCCAAGCCAGGCCAGAACAGTTAGCTGAAGATAGGTGGCATTTTGGGTTGAGATCCTTCTTCAGACTGGAACAGTCTGGACTGGAACAGAGTCTGAAGAATAATTTCGACCCGAAAAGTCACCTAATCCTTTTCTCCATAGATGCTGTCTGACCCGCTGAGTTAGCATCTGCAGTTCCTTCCTACACAGAACAGTTTGCTGTTTGGAAGGTGAATTTTCTAGTGTAATTGTCGATATTTCAAACTGTTCCATTTTGTTTAATATGATAAACATGCTTGACTTTCATTCTGATTTTCTGGTTTTCCTTTATTCACAGTAAGGGGAAGATATGTATAAACCTTCTCTGGGACATGCTTTTGTCAGTGAGTTTTTATTCTTGAGCCTGGGGACATGCTGCTGCTGCCACTTTCCAGCAGTGATCACAGTCATTATATGCCAGGAGATAAACATTGCCATTCAAGTATCTCTGTCCTCCTGCTATGGTCTTTCCAACCAATCTCCAACATTGATACTCCTAGTCCCTTATGGTTTAGTTTAGTTTAGTTTAGTTTAGACATACAGCGCAGAAACAGGTCCTTCAGCTCACCGAGTCCATGCCGACCAGCAAATCCCGTACACTACCACTGCCCTACACACTAGGGACAATTTACAATCTTTACCGAAACCAATCCATCTACAAATCTGTACTTCTTTGGAGTGTGGGAGGAAACTGGAGCACCCAGGGAAAACCCACGCAGTCACGGGGAGAAATTACGTACAAACTCTGTACAGACAGCACCCATGGTCAGGATCAAACCCGGGTCTCTGGCGCAGAAAGGCAGCAACTCTACCGCTGCATCATTATGGATCATTCACCTATTTATTTTCCCAGTAATGCCATCCATTTTATTCCGATCATTTAATGTCTGCTAATTTTCTCAATTACTCCCACAAATGCTTGGAAACTCTACTATTATCTGGGTAATGAAAAAAGCCAGTGAGAACATAAAGTGCTGGGATAACTCAGCGGGCCAGGCAGCATCTCTGGAGAACATGGAAAACGTGACATTTCAGGTGGGCACCCTTCTTCAAACTAGACCCTTCTTGAGTCTGAAGATGGGACCCAACCCGAACGTCACCCATCCATGTCCTCCAGAAATGCTGCCTGATCCGCCGAGTTACTCCAGCACTTTGTGTTACACAATCTGCACAATATTCCAGCATCTGCAGTTCTTTGTGTCCAAGAGCCTCGATGTTGTTGTGATCTCCAATGCTTCCACTATTTCTAGAGCCACCTCCTTAAGACAGAAGCAGGGGAATTTATTATGGGGAACAAAGAAATGGCAGACGAGTTAAACCGTTACTTTGGATCTGTCTTCACTGAGGAAGATACACACAATCTCCCAAATGTTCTAGGGGCCGGAGAACCTAGGGTGATGGAGGAACTGAAGGAAATCCACATTAGGCAGGAAATGGTTTTGGGTAGACTGATGGGACTGAAGGCTGATAAATCCCCAGGGCCTGATGGTCTGCATCCCAGAGTACTTAAGGAGGTGGCTCTAGAAATAGTGGAAGCATTGGAGATCATTTTTCAATGTTCTATAGATTCAGGATCAGTTCCTGTGGATTGGAGGATAGCAAATGTTATCCCACTTTTTAAGAAAGGAGGGAGAGAGAAAACGGGGAATTATAGACCAGTTAGTCTGACATCAGTGGTGGGGAAGATGCTGGAGTCAATTATAAAAGACGAAATTGCTGAGCATTTGGATAGCAGTAACGGGATCATTCCGAGTCAGCATGGATTTACGAAGGGGAAATCATGCTTGACAAATCTACTGGAATTTTTTGAGGATGTAACTAGGAAAATTGACAAGGGAGAGTCAGTGGATGTGGTGTACCTCGACTTTCAGAAAGCCTTCGACAAGGTCCCACATAGGAGATTAGTGGGCAAAATTAGGGCACATGGTATTGGGCGTAGGGTACTGACATGGATAGAAAATTGGTTGACAGACAGAAAGCAAAGAGTGGGGATAAATGGGTCCCTTTCGGAATGGCAGGCAGTGACCAGTGGGGTACCGCAAGGTTCGGTGCTGGGACCCCAGCTATTTACGATATACATTAATGACTTAGACGAAGGGATTAAAAGTACCATTAGCAAATTTGCAGATGATACTAAGTTGGGGGGTAGTGTGAATTGTGAGGAAGATGCAATAAGGCTGCAGGGTGACTTGGACAGGTTGTGTGAGTGGGCGGATACATGGCAGATGCAGTTTAATGTAGATAAGTGTGAGGTTATTCACTTTGGAAGTAAGAATAGAAAGGCAGATTATTATCTGAATGGTGTCAAGTTAGGAGGAGGGGGAGTTCAACGAGATCTGGGTGTCCTAGTGCATCAGTCAATGAAAGGAAGCATGCAGGTACAGCAGGCAGTGAAGAAAGCCAATGGAATGTTGGCCTTCGTAACAAGAGGAGTTGAGTATAGGAGCAAAGAGGTCCTTCTACAGTTGTACCGGGCCCTGGTGAGACCGCACCTGGAGTACTGTGTGCAGTTTTGGTCTCCAAATTTGAGGAAGGATATTCTTGCTATGGAGGGCGTGCAGCGTAGGTTCACTAGGTTAATTCCCGGAATGGCGGGACTGTCGTATGTTGAAAGGCTGGAGCGATTGGGCTTGTATACACTGGAATTTAGAAGGATGAGGGGGGATCTTATTGAAACGTATAAGATAATTAGGGGATTGGACACATTAGAGGCAGATAACATGTTCCCAATGTTGGGGGAGTCCAGAACAAGGGGCCACAGTTTGAGAATAAGGGGTAGGCCATTTAGAACGGAGATGAGGAAGAACTTTTTCAGTCAGAGGGTGGTGAAGGTGTGGAATTCTCTGCCTCAGAAGGCAGTGGAGGCCAGTTCGTTGGATGCTTTCAAGAGAGAGCTGGATAGAGCTCTTAAGGATAGCGGAGTGAGGGGGTATGGGGAGAAGGCAGGAACGGGGTACTGATTGAGTGATCAGCCATGATCGCATTGAATGGCGGTGCTGGCTCGAAGGGCTGAATGGCCTGCTCCTGCACCTATTGTCTATTGTCTATTGTCTATTGTGATGTGGTAATGCTGCAAGAAGCAACTTCCATGGTTGCATTTTGTGTTTGAACATCTGCATAAATAATTCTACCTAATGCATTTTCATGAATGTGGCGCAAATTTAAATTGCCAATCCCGATCAAGTGATCCACTGAAATCCTACGCAAACTGACATGTTACTGCACTTGGAGATAGTGTTTTGATGATGACGTCAGGCAGCCAACCCACAATTATGGTACACACATATTCATGACCATTTCTCATTCTTATCTGAAAACATATTTGGGTGAGGCAAATAAACTATGTTTTGCATGACCAAATGGCATATTTAACCAGAGGGGGCATGCTGCAAACATTTGAGAAGTAATTTCACAAACACATTGACAGGGCAATTATTGAATGAAAAATCCCTCGATGTCCGCTGACCAGGTTCAAATCCTACATAGATTCATAATGGGCAACCCATCGTGCCAAGAGTATAAATTCAGGAAGATTACCTGCTATCTGAACAATTTTATAATATGAGGTATAACACATGGATGGCACTCTGACACAGCTGGTAGGATGTTTGCCTCACAGGGCCAGAGAACCGGGTTTAATCCTGTCCTCGGGTGCTGTCAGTACAAATTTGCACATTCTCCCTGTGACCCATTGAGTTTCCTCCCACACCCCCAAAGACGTCAGGATTTATAGGATAATTGTCTCTGTAAATTACCCCTAGTGCACAGGGAGTGGATGAGAAAGTAGGAAAACTTAGAACCAGTGTGAACGGGCGATTGATGCTTAGCATGGTGGACCATAGTGCCTGTTTCCATGCTGTAACTCTAAAACTAAAACATGGGCTAATAGGCCCAATTTAATTCAGTAGTTTATTTAACCAAGTCCTTTTAAATACGGCCATGAACATGAAATGCTGACCAGTGATTAATAGTGGGGCTGAGAATTGCATTCATAAAACCTTTTGATGTGAGTGCAAGCCATGGCAGCCCTGTGTGTAATTTAATATTAACTGCAAAAAGTAATATTGGCAAACAGTTGTACTGCTTATTCCAGGAAGTTCTGACCTTTCAAGTTGCAAGATTAAAACACATTGCTTTTGAAACATCAAATGTTTTTTATGATCTAATCACTGATTCGTGCTTAGGAATGGGGTTTGGGCCAGTACAAGGCTTCTGTTACCTTAGATCCACACAACCTCCAGCTGGGCTTTTTCGTGCTGATAAACTGACACCCATTTGTACATATTGTAATTAAAAATGTGTGAAGTACAAATATCATACAGTGGAGCTCTCTCATTATCATACGCTGTTTGCCAGCCAAACTTATGACATTGAGCAGACTGCTGAAACATAATTGAATAAGGGCAGAAACAAGATTCGAACGAGGAAAGAAAAATCACGGAACAATGAGAACAGATGTGATGATGGGAGTTGAGATTAAGGGTAAATTGGAGAAATGCTGTGAAATTGGTTCGATGGGATTAAAGGATTAGCTTATTCATAATCACATTTCAATGCATTTGCAGAGCTAATGACAGCATATTTAGGTGTGAAAATCCTTTGGTGTAGTTAAAATCAGATGGGATGTGGTTTGCAGAAACTTTCACCTTTAGGAAGATTCTGACATTAACCAAGTACAACCGTGTCAAATAAAGGAAAAATAAGGTAGAAGCAAATAGAAGGATTATATATCGGCGAGACCAAACGTAGACTGGGCGATCGTTTCACTGGACACCTTCGCTCAGTCCGCCGAGACCTACCTGATCTCCCGGTTGCTAAACACTTACATTTTCCTTCCCATTCCCACACTGACCTTTCTGTCCTGGGCCTCCTCCCTTGTCATTATGAGGCCAAATGCAAATTGGAGGAACAGCATCTCATAGATCACGCGAAGGCAGTTTAACTTGGCATGATGTTAGGGCATTGTGGGTTGAGGGGCATGGCAACAGCACATGATTTTCCATTCGGAATTTGAAGCTATTTTTGCATGTAAAGTGAACCATGAACATACTTTCTTTGCATTAAAATTTTTCTTCTCTAGTAAAATTTGTTTTTACTAAGTTTCTGAAATTGATATTGTTAATGGATTCCTGGAAGTGTCTAAATGGATTTAACATAATCCTTTGCTATTCAGGTACTAGGCCTCGGATCATAATAGTCACTGGATTCAGAGTACGGTTACCCGACTGTATTCAGCTTTACTTTAGAAAATTTGGAGTCGGCTAAAATATAAACAAAGATCAGAGGATAGGTTTCTGTTTCCAAGTTATGTACCCTTCAAAGTTAATGATCTCATCATGCTTTGGATGGTAGCACGCTAGGATGGAAGATATCAATATTCCCATGTTTTATTGTGAAGATAAATGCATGGGCTATTTTTTTAAAGATCTTTGTCATCAGTTTCTTTAGATTGGCATCTATCTTTTCATGAACACAATGCATTTGCACCAAGTTATGGACAAATAATGCTAGCATGCGTGCTGTGATAGAGTTGCTGCCCCACGGCGCCAGAGACCCGAGTTCGATAATAACTGCGGGTGTTGTCTGTACATAGTTTGTACGTTCTCCCCGTGACCGCGTGGGTTTCATATCATCATATCATATATATACAGCCGGAAACAGGCCTTTTCGGCCCACCAAGTCCGTGCCGCCCAGCGATCCCCGTACATTAACACTATCCTACACCCACTAGGGACAATTTTTACATTTACCCAGCCAATTAACCTACATACCTGTACGTCTTTGGAGTGTGGGAGGAAACCGAAGATCTCGGAGAAAACCCACGCAGGTCACGGGGAGAACGTACAAACTCCTTACAGTGCAGCACCCGTAGTCAGGATCGAACCTGAGTCTCCGGCGCTGCATTTGCTGTAAAGCAGCAACTCTACCGCTGCGCTACCGTGCCGCCGTGCTACCGGTTTCTTCCGGGTGCTCCAGTTTCCTCCCACATTCCAAAGACATGCATGTTTGTAGGTTAATTGACTTCTGTAAATTGTCGCTAGTTTAGAACCGGGATTGCCAGAATGGGTGATTGCTGGTCGGCGCAGAGTCAATAGGCCAAAGGGCCTGTTTCCACGCTGTATCACTAAGCTAAACTAAACTAAACTTAAGGCTGACAGCCATCATAGAGACCACATGCACATATTTATTGTGTGATTTGAATTCAGTCTGAAAAAGACTTTGAGCCCATTGAAATAGTTGGACTGGTATCTTCATGTTCACCGTAAAGACGGACTGAAGCCTTCGATACAACAGGAATCAATCGTGAACTGAAATGGCTCGTAAGAGCAAGGATAGTTGGCGCTGTCATCCAAGGCACCAAGTGACGCTCTGAACAGAAGTATAGGAATAGTATGACCCCTAAAATACCTTTGTAACCTTTGTCCAAGCAGGGAACATATTACCAAGTAGGAAATAGATGATAATTGCAGCCATCTGTCACTAACAACCAAGAGATCGCAAGGTCATTCTTTTCCTCAGAGTGTAATTGATGAAGCCTGTAATAGAGGATCAAACTTCTGCTAACAATGTGGGGAATTTATCCTAATGCTGCACGTTTCCTGCTGCAACACAAAAAACAAATGATCTGAGCTGCTTCACAACTCTAAAGATATCTCTGGGCAGCAGACAATATCCGTCCCTCTAAGCTCTGCCTGAAGGAAAGCACATTGTTCGGGATCTGATGAAAACACGGGGCTGTGGAATGAGAACATGACATGCAAAAAGAAAAGGAGGAGGTAACTGGCTTTCACCAGCACATCGGGTGGCTGACAGAACCCTGCATCCATCCTTTGTGTGCGTTGTGCAAGGGAATGATTCACTGCCACTTCTAACTAAATACTTCCCCACAGAGGTCCAGGATCCTGATGATGGGGTTACATTGAAATATTAATCTATCGTCTGCCTGCAGATGTCGATTGACCTGCTATACTTTTCATTTTTGTATGTGTCAATGGCTCACTTGGAGGCACTCCTGCCTTTGTGTCAGAAGGAATCAATACTCAGTAAGACTTGAGCACAGCATTGGGATGGATAATTACAGTGGACTACTGAGGTAAGGGTGGAGATATAGTAATACAGTCATACAGAGTGGAAACAGGCCCTTCAGCCCAACACGTCCATACCGACCAACATGTCCCATACACACTGGTATATGCCTGCGTTTGGCCCACATCCCTCTAAAGCACCTTATCCATGTACCTGTCTAATTGCTTCTTAAACATTGCAATAATCCCTGCCTCATCTGCCATCTCTGGCAGCACGTTCCATACACCCACCACCCTTTGTGGGGAAAAGTCACCTCACAGACTCAGGTAAAATCTTTCCCCCTTCACCTTAAACCTAGTTCCTCTGGTTCTCAAATCCCCGATTCTGGGCTAGAGACTACGTGCGTCTATCTCTCATGATTTTATACACCTCTATAATATCACCCCTCACCCTCCTACAATCCAGGGAGTAGAGTCCCAGCCTGCTGAACCTCTCCCGTTAGCTCAGACCCTCTGGTCCTGGCGACATCCTTGTAAATCGTCTCTTGTGGAGACCGTTGGAGATTTTGTTGTCAGACACGTTTTAAGCAATCACACAAAGTATATGACAGGGAATCGGCATTTTACCTGTTCCATGAATGATGTTTAATGTGATGTCTGCCATTTTGGGATGGTCAAAGGTGCCAAAATACTTCAAAAAACAGAAGATTTCTCTCCAAACCAAAAACAACACCAATATTCCTTCTGGTATTCCTTCACACACTGTGTGAGGGATCTCACTATGTACAGATTGCTTGCCAGGTGCCTCCACGTAACAACCGTTCCAAAATAATTTATTGATCAAAGACCACTTTGAAAATACTGAAGCTACCGTTTTGCATACATTTGTTCTTTCCTGAGTGCGCTGCTCCAGTCATGTTTTAATCTTGCACGATTGACTATATTTAAACATTTATTTAACCAGCCCCTTGCGTAGAACAACATGTGTCAGTGGAGGCAGGGAACTATTGCATAGTGATGTGTCAGAAATCTACTTCAACATCAGCTGCTGAAAACAGGGTGATGGACAAGGAATGGCATGGCTCCTTTTATCAGGGAACTCACTCCATGAGATCCCATCTACTCAGGACAGCATCCAAGCCTCACTGACGTGTGAGATGCCTTCTAAAGGTGGACGGGCACACAAAAGCTGTGTCATGTATTCACCGAAGATAGACACAAAATGCTGGAGTGACTCAGCAAGACAGGCAGCATCTCTGGAGAGAAGGAATGGGTAACGTTTTAGGTCGAGACCCTTCTTCAGACCGTCATCGTCATTGGCATTGAGGATGAGGTGCTTCCACTGAGGAGTGGATGGTACTTGTGTGTGATTTTCTTTAATGTGGAAAAGCTATCTCCACACCGGCTACTACCTGGTCTTGTCAGAGTGAGGTCTTGGTCCAAAGGTAAGGAGGTCCAAGGCAACTGGAGCCTAGGCTCTGCTGCCCAGACCAAGCATACACACACACTCTTAATGCACATCAATGGTCCCCAGAATCTTGCACATCCTCTGTTCCTCAGCTCACCCCCCTCACCCCTCTCCCCTGATTCTTCCCTCAGATTCCTATCTCTGACTTATTCTCCCCAACGGCTACATTCAGTCTCCCCCTTTGCTTGGTCACTATCCTCTCAGCTGCCTCCCCCTTCACTCCACTGCTTCCGGATTAGTCCAATCCCTCTTCCTGCCCCTCTTGACATCAATGCATCCACACTGCTGCTCTCCAATCACCTTAGACTTTAGAGATAGTCTTTAGGGATACAGCACGGAAACAGGCCCTTTAGCCCACCAGGTCCATGCCGATTAGCAATCACCCTGTACTCTAACACTATCCTGCACACACAATCTTCAATTTTATCGAAGACTAATTAACCTACAAACCTGTACGTCTTTGGAGTATGAAAGGAAACCGGAGCACCTGGAGAAAACCCACACGGTCATGGGGAAGGCATACAATCTCCGTGCCGACAGCACCCGTAGTCAGGATCGAACCCGGGTCTCTGGTACTGTAAGGCAGCAACGCTACTGCTGTGCCACTGTGCCACCCTCTGCGTCACTGTGCCGTCCTCTTGCTGTTGGTTTTGGAGTAATTCGCCAATTGCTGATTGCCTTATCTCTGCCCACACCTCGTTCTTGTAGACTCAGCATATGAAGCCTGCAATCAACTCCAGAACCCCCAGGCTTTTCACGGAACCCCTCAGCAGAGTTTCATCTGCCCTCTTGATGATGTCCAATATTGCCACACTCCTTAGTTGGCAGCCCTTGAAGGACTTTATTCCTTGGAAAGCAAATTAGATGGTATCTCACAGAGTAAATTCCCTGATAAAAGGAGAGATAGATAGATTCTGGATTAATACAGGCATCAGGTGTTATGTGGAGATGGGATTCAGAGGGAGAGATAGATCAGCCATGATTAAATAGTGGAGTAGACTTGATAGGCCGAATGGCCTAATTCAGCTCTTATCACTTATGGACATAAGATGTGTTGCTCCTTGTCCATCATTCCATCTCAGTCGATAATGTTGAAAAATATTTCTCTAACATCACAATGCAGAGGGGTGTAAACAATCATGAGGATGTTAGATAGGGTGAATGCACAGAGTCTTTTGGGAAATCAAGAACTAGACGGTATAGGTTTAAAGTGAGCGATAAAAGATTTAATAAGAATCTGAGGGGCAACTTATTTGCACAGAGTGTGGTGGGTACATAGAAGGAGCTGCCAGAGGAAATAGTTGAGGCAGATACTATAACAACATTTAAAATACATTTGGACAGGGACATGGATAGGAAAGGTTTAGAGGGATATGGGCCAAATGCGGGTAAACAGGATTAGTTTTGATGGGGTATCTTGGTCGGTATGGACGTGTTGGGCCGAAAGGTCTGTTTTCATGCAAGCTGGAAGATGCTGGTGAAAGACCCAGCCAGAGAATTCTTTTAGACACTGATATCCGCAGTTTAGAGCAAGTCCATAACTTCAGCATTACTTGGAGAGTAATATATACGAATGCATGAAGGAGAAGGAAGGTTAGAAGAGTCCACTACTCTCATCTATTGAACTGCAGACTAGATAACCAATGAAAATCTCAATGCAATGTAACTCCCATTGAGGGTCATACTAAATTAAACTCTGAAATTAGAATAGTATAAAAGAAAATCTAAGCAGCAAAGTAAAAATCCACGAAAGTAGTCTACAGAGAATACAAAGACAAACCCTGTGACCCCCAAACAGAGACATGGCGACATTCCTTGAAGAAAACAAAAGTCACATTTTAAAAGCACGAGCCTACAAAGATGTCATTATCTTTCTGCTACTTCTGAGTTTAATTTTCGCAAAAGTATGTGGCAAGGCCTGTCAATTCAAAGAAATCATGCCGCAGTGGGAAAATCTGTGAGGAGTTTATGCACAAAGGCATAATTGCTGTGAAAGTGTAACGTAGAGTTTTTTAACTGATCAGGCATTTTTAAGCACGTCGATCTCCCCTCTTCACTGTATCTCCTGCCCCACAGTTACACATAAAAAATGTCCAGACTGTAAATCCAGCATGACCCCCTGATCTCAAATTTCTACCTTGCATGCACAGTATGTGCCACGAAGTTTTATAATAAGCATGCAAATTTATACCGTTCATGAAATGGTCCCTAGTAGTAACTCAATTGTACTGTCTTAAAGACTCAGTTTCACTTATGCTGCACTGCCTCCCCTTAAGAAAAGTAACAAACACAAGCAAATCACCAAATATCTACATATATTAAATTGTATCAGCTGTTAACGATTTATCTGGATAAAATCATATAATATTTTAATTAATTAAATAGCTCTTAAATTTTAATAAACGTACGTTTGTTAATGCTTTAGTCCTCTTGGCTACAAAGTCCACTCTATAAATGAAACTTGACATTTCTACAATAAACATTTCATTGGCAATTATTCCCATAAATCAGAACTCCAAATAGGTTTCACAGATACCATCCAATACTCCAATAAAAAGGAAATACAAGGAACTGCAGATGCTAGATTATATTAAAAAAGACGTCAAGTGCTAGAGTAACTCAACAGGTAAAGGAGAGTCTGAAGAAGGGTCCTGACCCAAAACATCATCTATCCATGTCCTCCAGAGATGCTGTCTGTCCTACTGAGTTACTCCAGCATTTTGCCTTTTATTGTTTACCAATATTCCAATTACTACCTTAAATATGCTTAACTGCAGCACTAAACATAAAACAGGCTAATCACGTTTTTTAACAATGACACATTATTTCAGTATTTCCGTAAACTAGTGGGATCACTTTCTCTTTTAATTTCTCCTCATCCTCATGCCTCTGTTCTCTCACCTGCATTTTGACTTCCTGTAGACATAATTTTATCTCTCTCCTGCTGTCTGTTGAAGTTCGAATATGTGACCTTCTCTCTAAAATATTTCCGATTTTCACTCTTTAACCATGAGTATTGCCAGCCCCTCTTGGTGCATGTTGGGCAAATTTATTGGGCAGATATCAGGAAGGCAGCACAGTGGCACAGCGGTACAGTTGCTGCCTTACAGCACTTGCAGCGCCGGAGACCTGGGTTTGATCCCAACTACGGGTGCTGTCTGTATAGAGTTTGTACGTTCTCCCCATGACCGCGTGGGTTTTCTCCGAGATCTTCGGTTTCCTCCCACACTCCAAAGGCGTACAGGTTTGTTGGTTAATTGGCTTGGTATAAATGTAAACTGTCCCTAGTGTGTGTAGGATAGTGTTAGTGTGCAGGGATCGCTGGTTGGTGCGGACTCGGTGGGCCGAAGGGCCTGTTTCGGTACTGTATCTCTAAACTAAACTAAGCTAAGTCCATGCCCAATGCAACATTGCTCCTGGGATTTTTGGAACTTTCGAATCACCTCTGCAGTATAAAACAGTTCCCCTCAGGGTATCCGGCTCAATCAGAGCAGAATTCAGTCCATTCACCAACTCCACAATCAAAAGAAACCCTGCAAACTTCAAACTCTTTCCAAGTGTTTGCTAGTGCTGTCGGGGAGGATTTAAACTAATGTGGCAGGGGGATGGGAGCAGGAGCAGAGAGACAGAGGGGTGTAAAATGAGGGTAGAAGCAACAGGTAGCAAGGTGAAATGTAAAAGTGGCAGGCAGACAAATCCAGGGCAAAAATCAAAAAGGGCCACTTTTCAACATAATTGTATAAGAGGTAAGAGAGTTGTAAAAACAAGCCTGAAGGCTTTGTGTCTCAATGCAAGGAGTATACGTAATAAGGTGGATGAATTAAATGTGGAGATAGTTATTAATGATTATGATATAGTTGGGATTACGGAGACATGGCTCCAGGGTGACCAAGGCTGGGAGCTCAACATCCAGGGATATTCTATATTCAGGCGGGATAGACAGAAAGGAAAAGGAGGTGGGGTAGCGTTACTGGTTAGAGAGGATATTAAAGCAGTGGAAAGGAAGGACATTAGCTTAGAGAAAGTGGAATCGATATGGGTAGAGCTACAAAACACTAAGGGGCAGAAAACGCTAGTGGGAGTTGTGTACAGGCCACCTAACAGCAGTAGTGAGGTTGGGGATGGCATCAAGCAGGAAATTAGAAATGCGTGCACTAAAGGTGCAGCAGTTATAATGGGTGACTTCAATCTACATATAGATTGGGTGAACCAAACTGGCAGGGGTGCTGAGGAAGAGGATTTCTTGGAATGTTTGAGAGATGGTTTTCTAAACCAACATGTCGAGGAACCAATGAGAGAACAGGCCATTCTAGACTGGGTATTGAGTAATGAGGAAGGGTAAGTTAGCAGTCTTGTTGTGCGAGGCCCCATGGGCAAGAGTGATCATAATATGGTAGAGTTTTTCATTAGGATGGAGAGTGACAAAGTCAATACAGAAACAAGTGTTCTGAACTTAAAGAAAGGTAACTTTGAGGGTATGAGGCGTGAATTGTCTAAGATAGACTGGCGATTGATGCTGAAAGGGTTGACGGTGGACATGCAATGGAAGGCATTTAAAGGTCGCATGGATGAACTACAACAAGTGTTCATCCCAGTTTGGCAAAAGAACAAACCAGGAAAGGTAGTGCATCCGTGGCTAACAAGGGAAATCAAGGATAGTATTAAAACAAAAGATGAAGCATACAGATTAGCCAGAAAAAGTAGCATACCAGAGGAATGGGAGAAATTCAGAGTCCAGCAGAGGAGGACAAAGGGCTTAATTAGGAAAGGGAAAATAGATTATGAGGGAAAACTGGCAAGGAACATAAAAACTGACTGCAAAAGCTTTTATAGATATGTCAAGAGAAAAAGAATAGTTAAGACAAATGTAGGTCCCTTGCAGTCGAAAACAGGTGAATTGATCATAGGGAACAAGGAGATGGCAGACCAATTGAACAAATACTTTGGATCTGTCTTCACTAAGGAAGACATAAACCGTCTGCCGGAAATAGCGGGGGACCGGGGGTCTAATGAGATGGAGGAACTGAGGGAAATCCAGGTTAGTCGGGAAGTGGTGTTAGGTAAATTAAATGGATTAAAGGCAGATAAATCCCCAGGGCCAGATAGGCTGCATCCCAGAGTGCTTAAGGAAGTAGCCTCAGAAATAGTGGATGTATTAGTGATAATTTTTCAAAACTCTTTAGATTTTGGAGTAGTTCCTGAGGACTGGAGGGTAACTAATGTAACCCCACTTTTTAAAAAGGGAGGGAGAGAGAAAACGGGGAATTATAGACCAGTTAGCCTAACATCGGTAGTGGGGAAAATGCTAGAGTCAGTTATTAAAGATATGATAGCATCACATTTGGAAAGTGGTGAAATCATCGGACAAAGTCAGCATGGATTTACCAAAGGCAAATTATGTCTGACGAATCTTATAGAATTTTTCGAGGATGTAACTAGTAGAGTGGATAAGGGAGAACCAGTCGATGTGTTATATCTGGACTTTCAGAAGGCCTTCGACAAGGTCCCACATAGGAGATTGGTTTACAAACTTAAAGCACACGGTATTGAGGGTTCAGTGTTGAGGTGGATAGAAAATTGGTTGGCGGACAGGAAGCAAAGGGTAGGAATAAACGGGTCCTTTTCGGAATGGCAGGCAGTGACTAGTGGGGTACCGCAAGGCTCAGTGCTGGGACCCCAGTTATTTACAGTGTATATTAATGATTTGGACGAGGGAATTGAATGCAACATCTCTAAGTTTGCGGATGACACGAAGCTGGGTGGCAGTGTTAGCTGCGAGGAGGATGCTAGGAGGCTGCAGAGTGACTTGGATAGATTAGGCGAGTGGGCAAATGCATGGCAGATGCAATATAATGTGGATAAATGTGAGGTTATCCACTTAACGGCAAGAACAGGAAAGCAGAGTATTACCTGAATGGTGACCGATTGGGAGAAGGGGAGATGCAACGTGACCTGGGTGTCATGGTGCACCAGTCATTGAAAGCAAGCATGCAGGTGCAGCAGGCAGTGAAGAAAGCGAATGGTATGTTGGCATTCATAGCAAGAGGATTTGAGTTTAGGAGCAGGGAGGTTCTGCTGCAGTTGTACAGGGCCTTGGTGAGACCGCACCTGGAGTATTGTGTGCAGTTTTGGTCTCCTAACCTGAGGAAAGACGTTCTTGCCTTAGAGGGAGTACAGAGAAGGTTCACCAGATTGATCCCTTGGATGGCGGGACTTTCATATGAGGAAAGACTGGATAGACTGGGCTTGTACTCGCTGGAAATTAGAAGACTGAGGGGTGATCTTATAGAAACATATAAAATTCTTAAGGGGTTGGAGAGGCTAGATGTGGGAAGATTGTTCCCGATGTTGGGGGAGTCCAGAACCAGGGGTCACAGCTTAAGGATAAGGGGGAAGTCTTTTAGGACCGAGATGAGAAAACATTTCTTCACACAGAGAGTGGTGAGTCTGTGGAATTCTCTGCCACAGAAGGTAGTTGAGGCCAGTTCATTGGCTATATTTAAGAGGGAGTTAGATGTGGCCCTTTTTGCTAAAGGGATCAGGGGGTAATGAGAGAAGGCAGGTACAGGCTACTGAGCTGGATGATCAGCCATGATCATATTGAATGGCGGTGCAGGCTCAAAGGGCCGAATGGCCTACTCCTGCACCTATTTTCTATGTTTCTATGTTTCTATGTTTCTAAACATTAGTGCTGCCTCACCCTTTGCAAGAGCAGCATCTGACCTATTTGAAATGAGAAACTCATCACAACACTCCATGCTGAGCTTCTCCCCATCCACTTCATCTGGCAATCCATGCACAGCACAAGCATTTTTCAGACACTCTACTGAAGAAATTGTCTGACACTGACCAAACAGATGACTATTTGAACTATTTGCTATAAGGAATTGTGAATATTCCCATTGCTCTGAAAATGTTGAACCACTTCGGGCAGCACGGTGGCGCAGTGGCAGAGTTGCTGCCTTGCAGTGCTTGAAACGCCAGAGACCCGGGTTCGATCCCGATTACGGGTGCTGTCTGTACGGAGTTTGGCCTTCTCCACGTGACCTCGTGGGTTTTCTCCAAGATCTTCGGTTTCCTCCCATGCTCTAAAGATGTACAGGTTTGTAGGTTAATTGGCTTGGTGAATGTGTAAGTTGTCCCTAGTGTGTAGGATAGTGTTAATGTGTGGGGATCACTGGTCGGCGTGGACTCGATGGGCCGAAGGGCCTGTTTTCAAACTCTAAACTAAATTAAAATAAACTAAACTAAACTAGCTAAACTAAACTAGTGAAGGTCTATGCTCCATTTTGAAATCTCCAATGCCCTTCTATGGTGGTTAGCCCACTCTAATATGGTGAAGAAGGGTCTCAATCTGAAACGTCACCCAATCCTTCTCTCCAGAGATGCTGCCTGTCCCGCTGAGTTATTCCAGCATTTTGTGTTTATCTTCTGTGTAAACCAGCATTTGCAGTTCCTTCCTACATCAGGTGGCTAACTTGATGCTTTGCCATACTGATTTGTGGTCTGATCTCTTGGTGGCTGCAATAGGTGCTACATTAAAGTTCCCAAGTTTCCCATTGCCATTGTCATAGTGTGCGTGCTATACTTGCTGTTCAATTGAGCTCTTGACAGTGGACACCTGAACATTAAATACAGCAAACCCATGACTGCTCTCTTAGTATTCACTTTATATCCTGAAATGTGAAATGTTCATTGATCTTACCAACGTACTTACATTTTCAGAAATGTTCTCTTTGCGGTGGCACAGTGGCACAGTGGTAGAGTTGCTGCCTTACAACGCCAGAGACCCAGGTTCAATCCTGACTACGGCTGCTGCTTGTACGGAGTTTTGTATGTTCACCCCATGAACACATGGATTTTGCCCGGGTGCTCCGGTTGTACAGGTTTGTAGATTCATAGTAAATTGTCGCTTTTGTGTAGGATAGTGTTAATGTGCAGGGATCGCTGGACGGCACAGACTCATTGGGCTGAATGGCCAATTTTGCGCACTGTATCTCGAAACTAAACTAAAGTTTCCATGCAATTTCCCCACAGTTCTTGTCTCTACATCGTATTTTATAGACAATAGACAATAGACAATAGGTGCAAGAGGAGGCCATTCGGCCCTTCGAGCCAGCACCGCCATTCAATGTGATCATGGCTGATCATTCTCAATCAGTACCCCGTTCCTGCCTTCTCCCCATACCCCCTGACTCCGCTATCCTTAAGAGCTCGATCTAGCTCTCTCTTGAATGCATTCAGAGAATTGGCCTCCACTGCCTTCTGAGGCAGAGAATTCCACAGATTCACAACTCTCTGACTGAAAAGGTTTTTCCTCATCTCAGTTCTAAATGGCCTACCCCTTATTCTTAAACTGTGGCCCCTTGTTCTGGACTCCCCCAACATTGGGAACATGTTTCCTGGCTCTAATGTGTCCAACCCCTTAATAATCTTATACGTTTCGATAAGATCCCCTCTCATCCTTCTAAATTCCAGTGTATACAAGCCTAGTCGCTCCAGTCTTTCAACATATGACAGCCCCGCCATTCCGGGAATTAACCCGGTAAACCTACGCTGCACGCCCTCAATAGCAAGAATATCCTTCCTCAAATTTGGAGACCAAAACTGCACAACTGAGCCCTAGCGGTCTCACTAGGGCCCTGTACAAATGCAGAAGGACCTCTTTGCTCCTATACTCAACTCCCCTTGTTATGAATTCTGGTGTGCAACCATTGCATTGGCTAAACATTTGCCTGACTGGCTCCTATAAGGCTTTTGGTTTATGTACAATTTATATTTTTGCATGTTACCCGATGTGCCTGTGATGCTACTGCTGCAAGCAAGATTTTTATTGTTCCTGTACCTCATTGTACTTATGCATAGACAATAAACCGAATCAAATTACCAGCGTGGCATCAAAGCATAGCTCTTCCCCACATCTTTCAGTGTGCAGAAAATTCCTTTTTGCATATCTATTTCCATCCTTTATTTCACCCAGTGCTATCCCATTCCTTTGCTCTCTTGTACTTGGGCGACAGTCCGCCAGTAGTTACTTACTTTAGATCTTGCACTCGTGTGCAATATGTGACAATTATTACACCCAGCCATCTCGATTGTGTATTCTGAAGCCAGATGGCTCCCACCACATCTCTGGCAAAGCCACTTCCCATTACACCCACATGGCCTGGAGTCTTCCTGCCCTTTCTCCTCACATGGTTTCCCACTAAACCCACTGAAAATTGCCTGTGGAGAAAAAGACCATGGCACACTTATTTACTGTTTTAATGGCCTTGACTCTGCATGCACCACAGAATCACGCTCTGAGCAAACTGTTTTATGATTTTCATCACGTTCCTTACTAGTAGCTTTTGTACTAGTAACTTCAAATGTTTGTTCCAGTTTTTGCTCGAATGTTCTCATTTGCAAGCCAACAGAAAAATCAATCCCCCAATTAAAAGCAATCTGAAAATTGCAGCTTTTAGCAAGAGTCTTTAGCCTAATCACACACTCAAGGACCATTTATTTTTTGTGTAGGAAGTAATTGTAGATGCTGGTTCATTCCAAAGATAGACACAAAGTGCTGGAACGACTCAGCGGGTCAGTCAGCACTTCTGGAGAAAAAGGATGAGTGGTGTTTTGGATCAAAACCTTTCTTCAGACTGAAAGTAGTGAGGGAGGAGGGAGAACTTGAGGTGGGAAAAGATGAGAACAAATCAAGGCCGGCAACAGATAACTAAGGAAGGGTGGAGCCCATAATGGCCCATTGTTGGCTGTGGACGAGGTGATAACAAAGGGATACAAGGATGCGAAGAGTGGAACAAGTAGGACGATTAGGGTGGGGGTGGGGTGGTCGGGGGGGGGTGAAGAGAGGGAATGCAGGGGTTTCTTGAAATTAGAGAAATCAATATTCATACCGCTGGGTTGCAAGCTGCCCAAGCGAAATATGAGGTGCTGTTCTTCCAATTTGTGTGTGGCCTCACTCCTTAATTTCTATAATCATTCACCCATTCTTCAACCATTTATTTAATCCCTGATTACCATGCATACAATTTCCAAAGATCTCTGAAGATGCTGGGTTAAACTCCTTGTGCTTTATTGTGCTAGTTAGCTCATCAACATCTCATATCTCAGACTCTACTACAGTATTAGCCATATTCTTCTTGCATGTGGACATGTTTCTCTGTTCTATATCCTCCCCTGGGAAGCTCAATTAAATTATCTGTCCTCAAGGTACAGGACAAATGGCCGAAATATCTTGTCTTTCTCAAGCTCAGCAACATATCCACCTCATCTGCTGACTACTATCACAACGACTCTACTTGAAGGACCTTGTTCTCCATTAACTCACACCTGCTCACTGCCCTCCACATCCTCAAGCATCAACATCCCAAAGATGACTTCACAAGTGATGTCTATTGGCCCTTTTGTATTGATGCTCTGCAGGGCAAGTAACAGTGATAGAGCTCACAGTGAAATGTCCTTTACTGAAAGTAATTAACACTCAGCTAACAGTAGTCTTTGATACAAGAATGTATAAAACGTCATATCACATGATACAGACAATCCTCTATATATATTCACTGTTTTCAGAGAATGCAAGCTTAATTTACAAAGTCGAACTTTAATGGGTAATGTTCATTTGAGTTTAGCCTGGCAGTGCCAATGACAACTGAACGCTGCACAAAATGGTGGAGTAACTCAGCGGGTCAGGCAGCATCTCTGGGGAAAAGGAATAGGTGACTTTTCGGGTCAAGACCCTTCTTCAGACCAAGAAGCATCTCGACCCGAAAAAATTACCTATTTCTTTTCTCCATAGACGCTGTCTGACCCGCTGAGTTATTCCAACATTTTGTATCCATCTCTGGTGTAAAGAATGGCAAGCAGTGGCGGGTGGAGTGCCGCAAGGCTCGGTGCTGGGGCCACAACTATTTACAATATATATTAATGATTTGAATGATGGAATTAGAAGTAACACGAGCAAGTTTGCGGATGATACAAAGCTGGGTGGCAGTGTGAACTGCGAAGAGGATGTTAGGAGGTTGCAGGGTGACTTGGACAGGTTGAGTAAGTGGGCAGATGCATGGCAGATGCAGTATAATGTAGATAAATGTGAGGTTTTCCACTTTAGCGGCAAAAATAAGGAGACAGATTATTATCTCAATTATGTCAGATTAGGTAAAGGGGAATTGCAATGGGATCTTGGTGTCCTTGTACACCAGTCACTGAAAGTAAGCGTGCAGGTACAGCAGGCAGTGAAGAAAGCTAATGGCATGTTGGCCTTCATAATGAGAGGATTTGAGTACAGGAGCAAAGAAGTCCTTCTGTAGTTGTATTGGGCCCTGGTGAGACCACATCTGGAATATTGTGTGCAGTTTTGGTCTAATTTGAGGAAGGACGTCCTTGCTATTGAGGCAGTGCAGCGTGAGTTCATTAGGTTAATCCCTGGGATGGAGGGACTGTCATATGAGGAAAGGTTGGAAAGACTAGGCTTGTATTCACTGGAGTTTAGAAGGATGAAAGGGGATTTTATAGAGAAGTATAAAATTACAAAAATGACTAGACAAGCTAAATGCAGGAAAAAATTTCCCAATGTTGGGGAGTCCAGATCCAGGGGACACAGTCTAAGAATAAAGGGGAGGTCATTTAAAACTGAGGTGAGAAGAAAGTTTTCACCCAGAGAGTTGTGAATTTGTGGAATTCTCTGCCACAGAAGGCAGTGGAAGCCAATTCACTTGATAAATTTAAAAGAGAGTTAGATAGAGCTCTAAGGGCTAGTGGAATCAAGGGATATGGGGAGAAGGCAGGCACAGGTTACTGATTGTAGATGATCAGCCATGATCACAATGAATGGAGGTGCTGGCTCGAAGGGCCAAATGGCCTCCTCCTGTACCTATTTTCTATGTTTCTATGTAAACCAGCATCTTCAGTTCCTTCCTACACTGAAAGCTGTGTATGGGCCACCTGCTTCTCATTACGTGGAGGGTGCAGTTCTTTTGGCATCACTTCGGATATGGGGATGTAATTGTGTGCAGAAACGTACTGTTGTAACACTTCCTATGTTGTTCATGGTTAGGTGTCTCTGGCACAAGAAGATGGGCTGCAAGAAATAAATCTATCCCACAATTACACCAGTCCATCAGCTGGAGGCGCCAATGGGGTGTTGCCCTAGCCTTTGAAGAAAATGACTAGTCTGTGTGCATGCTCTACACCAGCAGCAGTGTAGCAAATACTGACCACGTGGCATGTATTCAGATATGTATGATTATAATCAAGGGTGGGTTGCCTTTAAAAACTGTAATATGCTTTAACATGAGACTACAAGTTAAAGGGGAAAGTTAAAAGGCTAAATCATAGATTCCGGCTGTTTGAAATGCACCAAGCCATTGATGGAGATAAAGGGGCCCACGTCTGTGATTTTCCACTTTTCGACTTCTCATCAATCCTGGCCACAGAAGCAGAGCCAGGCATTTTCCACGAGGAGTAATGGAAAAGCAAAAAGTCAGCACATCATCAAAGAGCTGGAAGAAAGGCAGAAAGGAGGACCATGCATGACCCTAGGAGACACATGGGAGGAGACTAATCTTTAAAAAAAGGAGAATATTTTTTAGGTTTTTAAGTATCTTCTGCTCCTCTTCAATGAAAATTATGTCATTTAGACCGTAATGTTGTATCCTTATTGTTTTGATGTGGTTATCCTTTATTTTTAATTGTTAACTGTATGTTTGTATTGTCATTTGTGAGCGGAGCACCAAGGCACATTCCTTGTATATGCACACTTGGCCAATAAACTTATTCATTCATTCATTCATTCATTTATTCATCAAATGTTGTCTATACACATACCCAGGTTCTCCTATCAGTCATGGAAGCACATTGCTTCATGCACAATATATGTGGCCAATTTAGAGTTATTTGCTTTTTTTAAACTTTCGGTCAATTTCCGCTATTGTTCGACATAATACATATGAGTTGATGTAATATCATTGAGCAAATGGATAGAAATCGCAGTATATCATTATAGGCGCAAATAAATTATTTGGGCTGATTATACACATCACTCGCTCGTCTTTTGTTTTTAGAAATTATTCTTCAGTAGCACATGGCTGTGGTCTGAAGAAAAACTTCATGAGAGCCAAAGATTTGAGTTTCTAATGGATAAGAACAAGATGTTAAGGAAGGGAGCATTTACAAAGGAGAATTACACCAAGGCTTAAGAACGTGTAAAAGAAATTGACTCGAACATTTATAGCTGGTTTCCAGTTGTCACATTGGCTTTCAAATCAACTGTGACTAAATGAGACAGGATTTTACACCAACCCAGTAGTTTTACGATCACCATTACAAAAAACAGTTTTGTCTATAAAATTTAAGTCTATTGCTATGGTAGGTTTTGATTTGGAGTCTGTGGATAGTTGGTCCGGTCCTTTGGGTTCTTAGTTCTAAGTCCGGTAATTTAACCAGTGCACCACCATCAGTAGAGTGAAGCCGCAAGACGGAAGAGAATATGGAAATGAGAAGCATATCAGTGAAGGTCGGGAGAGATCATGGAGAAAATCATGCGAAAGACAAAAGACAGGAGAAGGGTAGGGATTGGTGAGGTTTGAAGGGGATAGAGGGAAATTGGTAGAAGATTGTTGGGATCTGAAGATGGTCAGTGGGGGAGAGGAGTGCAGGGATAACTAATGTCCTCAGATGTGGAGGCGGAGAACAGAGAGGTGGAATAGGTAATCTTGGAAGAAAATCCAGTGGGCAAGAGATAAGATGGAGGTGTGCCCAGACAAAGGAAAATAAATGAGGTTCATGGAATGAGTAGTGGGAAATCTAGAGGGCAAAATAAAATGATTTGTGCACTGTGGATACGTGACGGAGAGGGAACATGAAGGATTGTCTGTGTGGGGCCAGGTGTAAACTTGTGGGAAGATGGGTTTGTTTGGATGGAGGTGCAAAAACCTTATAGGACTTCAGAAGAGCAACAAAAGGGAATAAAATATAATCTCATTTGGATGGGGGAGTGGGGCGTTTGGCTGGGGCAACCACGGCAGTTATTAAAGAAAAATAAGAACCTATTCTTGTGTTACCCACTCTCACTGCCAGACTCCCTGGCAACAGCCCAGTTATGGGACAGAGTGGGTTTGATCCTACCTTTAAGGCCTGCTTCATTGGTGGAGGCCCACAACCATTTGTTAACTACATAAATTCTGCAGAAAGAATTATGCATGTGAATCAATCATGAACTATTTGCTGATTGCTTTCCCTAACTTGTAGTCTCCGCGCATGTACTCTGAAGACTGGAAACAATTATTGGAAGTCTACCAACCACCCAGAATGGAAGATGTGATTGAAATCTAGATAATACATAAAAATCAATGCACTGCATTGTCGAAGGTTTAGGTATAAGAGTCTCCCCCTTGTAGAGCTTGTTGGCAATTCTTTCCTGACAGACTTTTCCCTAATTGGAAAGCTGTTAGAGTTAAAAATCCAGGGTCTGATGGCATTCTTAGCTACATATCAGAACAGTTAAAGAAAGATTCCAAATAACCAATTATCTTTAAAAACAATCAAATAAAGGCAAAACATCAATGCCTGTAAAAAGCTGGTAGGATGCAATGCATCCCCAGTGAATTCTGTATTCAATTAATTGAGTATAAATGTGAGACATTATGTTACTGGTTATAAGTGGCTGGTGAGGCTGCAGGGAATCTTGTGTTCAGTTTTGTAAGAAAATAACTGCAGATGCTGGTACAAATCA
Organism: Rhinoraja longicauda; assembly: GCF_053455715.1. NCBI lineage: Eukaryota > Metazoa > Chordata > Chondrichthyes > Rajiformes > Arhynchobatidae > Rhinoraja > Rhinoraja longicauda. Next base: position 80,272,088 of record NC_135955.1, on the reverse strand, counting down.
AAGGTATTTATTTCGCAAAATGCTGGAGTAACTCAGCAGGTCAGGCAGCATCTCAGGAGAGAAGGAATAGGTGACGTTTCGAGTCGAGACCCTTCTTCAGACTGATGTCAGGGGGGCGGGACAAAGGAAAGATATAGGTGGAGACAGGAAGATAGAGGGAGAACTGGGAAGGGGGAGGGGAAGAGAGGGGATAGAGGAACTATCTAAAGTTGGAGAAGTCAATGTTCATACCGCTGGGCTGCAAGCTGCCCAAGCGAAATATGAGGTGCTGTTCCTCCAATTTCCGGTGGGCCTCACTATGGCACTGGAGGAGGCCCATGACAGAAAGGTCAGACTGGGAGTGGGAGGGGGAGTTGAAGTGCTCAGCCACCGGGAGATCAGGTTGGTTAAGGCAGACTGAGTGATGTTTTGGTCGGTTGCTGAAAGAAAGCTGACTCTAAACTGGAAAGAATGCAGAGAAGATTACAATGAAGTTGCTGGGACTTGAGGGCCTAAGCTGCAGAGAGAGATGGGGCAAGCTAGGACTTTATTCTGTGGAACGCAGGAGACTGACTGGTGATCTTTTAGATGTATATAAAATCATGAGTGAATAAGATAGGATGAATATACAGTCATTTTTAAAAGTGAGGAATCAAGAACTAGAGGGCATGGATTTAAGGCGAGAGGGATACGATTTTACAGTAATCTGAAGGTTGTGGGTATTTGGAACTAGCTGCCAAAGGAAGTAAGACAGGTACAGTAGCAATATTTAAAATACATTTGGATGGAGTACATGGTTAGGAAAAGTTTAGAGGGAAATGGACCAAACTTGGACAATGGGACGAGGATAGATGGGGATACTTTGAGTGGTATGGATGAGTTTGGCCGAGAGGCATGTTTCCATGCTTATAACTCTACCCACTGTTCATAAAGGAAACAAGAATATTTGCAGCTTGCTGCAAAGAAAGGGTGTCTGAACTGACTGCTGAAATATTTTGGAAATTGAATCACTTCAGTAAGCATGTATGTTGATGTAACACATATCTGTAGCACATCCCAAAGTGAGCAGACTGATTATTTTCTTAAATGTGGTCATCAATTCACCAGTCAATCAAGGTCTCACAGACATAAATTCAATGAATGAGAAAAAGATTTTGCCTTTAGCATTGTTTCCTGAGGATGGGAATTTAACTGGGAGACTGTGACTACTCCCCACTGCTCATCAAACAGTGCTTTTAGATATTACAAAATATTTACAGCAGAGAATCAGCCCATGTAGTCTAACACATTTATGTTCCATGTGAGCCTCATTTCACTCCTCTTGGTCCAGCCCCATTAATATCTCTTCCTGTTCCTTTCTCCCTCATATGCTTATCTAGTTTACTATTTAAGTGATCCAAGTACTTTTCTAAAGTATGTCCAGTGGTACTGTTTCGCTTCTTTTCTGAAGATTTCCCTAATACCATTTTGGAATTATTAATTTATATCTTATTTACGCCTTTAGTTTTGATCTTCAGCACCAGTGGACATACCTTCTCTACCTTTATTAAAATCCCTTCATAACCTTCAATACTTCCACTAGGTTACCCACAACCCTCCCCAAATCGCCTTACAAGTCTTCCCCATCCCCAAAAGGTACAGAAATCATTTGGCCTTTCCTGATTCATATATTTCATTTCATCCTAATTAATGTTTGCTTGCACCTTCTTTAATGCCTCCATATTTTTGTTTATATAAATGGAGAATGAGCCAGGTCAGGGTTCGCTAAGAATTCTCTAAATTCTCAAAAAATAAATTTCCTTCATCTTAAAGTCACGGCGTATGTTTGGAAGTCAGCAAGGAAATGAAATTATCATCTTTACCTCTTAAAGTATGGGTGACATTGCAGGAAGGGAGGAATTGTCGGAATAAGTTGTTAATTTGTGTTGATCCATACACTGTATTTTAAATTCTTGATGGGGTCTTTCTGGCTAAAGACCGCAATCAGTAAGCATACAGTAGGTTGCCTGACCCATTGATTTCTCCAGCATTTTGTTCTTAGGTACAGATTCCAGCATCTGCAGTCTTTTGTGTCTCCATTTTTCACTGTACATGTTCCATGTGGCAATGGTCCATGTGGCAATGATAACAAACTAAACCAAACCAAACCACAAGTGGTGAGAGATTGAAAGGAGTTGGTGTCAGAGGCTCACTGTGCCCTGGCAGCCTTCTCTGGGCACCAAACCATCGACAGTTAAAATGCAAGTACAGCAAGTAATTAGGAAGACAACATAATGTTGATCTTTGCTGTAAGAGGAACTGAGTACAAGAATAAACACATTTTATTGCATCCATTTGTGTTCCTGATGCAGCAAGTGGAGGACTGTAGGGATCGGTGCAGAGACCTTTGTTGGCGATATCTGTAAATGCATTAGATAAGCAAATAGATGCTCTGATTAGTTAGCTTGCAAACAACATGAAAACTGGTGGAGCCAAGAAGGTTGAATCGACTAAAGAATGGATCAACTGGGCTCATATTCACCAAAGAATAGATCGACTGGGCTTATATTCACTGGAATTTAGAAGGAGAGAGGGGATCATTTCGAAACATATAACATTATTAAGGGATTGGACTTGGAAAAATATTCCTGATGTTGTGGGAGTCCAGAACCAGAGGTCACAGTTTAAGAATAAGGAACAGGCCATTTAGGACTGAGATGAGGAAAAACCTTTTCACCCGGAGAGTTGTGAATCTGTGGAATTCTCTGCCACAGAAGGCAGTGGAGGCCAATTCACTGGATGTATTCGAGAGAGTTAGATATAGCTCTTAGGCCTAATGGAATCAAGGGATATGGGGAGAAAGCAAGAACAGGGTACTGATTCTGGATGATCAGCCATGATCATATTGAATGTTGGTGCTGGCTAGAAGGGCCGAATGGCCTACTCCTGCACCTATTTTCTATGTTTCAATGTTTCTACGTTGTCTAAGGAAACAATGGGACATAAGATCAGCTGGAAAATTGGGCGATCAATGACAGATTGAAGGCACTTTGGAAAGTCAAATTCTGTTGGGACACATAGAGTAAATGGCATCAATGACCAAAAGGACCTTATGGTGGAAGTCCCTAACTCCCTGAAAGAGGTGACACAGGTGGAAAGGGTTTTGAAGATGGCATTTAGTATGCTTGCATTTACAGCCGAGGCATTTAGTTAAGAGTTATTACATCATGTTGTAGCTCTACAAAACTTTAGTTCGACAACATTTGGAGTATTGTGTACGATTCCGGTTGGCACACTACCGTATGCAGGTGGTAGCAACAGAGAGAGAGTGTGCATGTGGCCTGGAATGGAGGGCTATAATGGGTAGGAGAGATTGGTTAGACTAACTTTATTCTCACTGAATGTAAGAGGTGGAAAGATGACCCCATTGAAGTTTATAAAATTATAACGAGGAATGGAGTGGATGGATAGTCAGAGATGCTTTGTCCTGGCAGAAAAGTCTAGAACAGGAGAGCACAAGTTTAAGATGAAAAGGGTGAAATTTAAAGGAAAATATACTAAGGTGTGTATTTTTCACACGTTGGATGATGAATATCTGGGATGAGTTTCCATAAGTGGTGGAGGTAGATACAATTACAATGTTTAAAGGGCATTTGGGCAGGTGCTTAAATAAGAAAGGCATTGGAGGATACAGGCTTATTTAGGCAAACAGAATTAGCATTAATAACTATAAATGAGATAGGCTGAAAGAGCCCACTTCTGTGCTACGTGGTTGTATAATTCTCTATAAATCTCTAGGATGGCATATTTATATTCCACTTATACCTGAAATGATTGATTAACACTGCTTACAATGGATCCTTGCCAAAACATCTATATATTAAAACTCTCATTTGTTATAACATATATAACATATATATATATAACATAGAAACAACTACAGCATGGAAACAGGCCTGTCCGGCCCTACCAGTCCACGCCGACCATTCTCCCTGACCTAGTCTCATCTACCTGCACTCAGACCATAACCCTCTAATCCCCTCTTATCCATATACCTATCCAATTTACTCTTAAATAATAAAATCGAGCCAGCCTCCACCACTTCCACCGGAAGCCCATTCCATACAGCCACAACCCTCTGAGTAAAGAAGTTCCCCCTCATGTTACCCCTAAACCTTTGTCCCTCAATTCTGAAGCTATGTCCCCTTGTTGGAATCTTCCCCACTCTCAAAGGGAAAAGCCTACCCACGTCAACTCTGTCCGTCCCTCTCAAAATTTAAAAAACCTCTATCAAGTCCCCCCTCAACCTTCTACGCTCCAAAGAATAAAGACCCAACCTGTTCAACCTCTCTCTGTAGCCTAAGTGCTGAAACCCAGGCAACATTCTAGTAAATCTCCTCTGTACCCTCTCCATTTTGTCGACATCCTTCCTATAATTTGCCGACCAGAACTGCACACCATACTCCAGATTCGGCCTCACCAATGCCCTGTACAATTTCAACATTACATCCCAACTTCTATACTCGATGCTCTGATTTATAAAGGCAAGCATACCAAACGCCTTCTTCACCACCCTATCCACATGAGATTCCACCTTCAGGGAACAATGCACAGTTATTCCCAGATCCCTCCGTTCCACTGCATTCCTCAATTCCCTACCATTTACCCTGTACGTCCTATTTTGATTTGTCCTACCAAAATGCAGCACCTCACACTTATCAGCATTAAACTCCATCTGCCATCTTTCAGCCCACCCTTCCAAAAGGCCCAAGTCTCTCTGTAGACTTTGAAAATCTACCTCACTATCAACTACTCCACCTATCTTAGTATCATCTGCATATTTACTAATCCAATTTGCCACACCATCATCCAGATCATTAATGTAAATGACAAACAACAGTGGACCCAACACAGATCCTTGGGGCACTCCACTAGACACTGGCCTCCAACCTGACATACAATTGTCAACCGTTACCCTCTGGTATCTCCCATTCAGCCATTGTTGAATCCATCTTGCAACCTCACTATTAATACCCAACGATTTAACCTTCTTAATCAACCTTCCATGTGGAACCTTGTCAAATGCCTTACTGAAGTCCATATAGACAACATCCACAGCCTTGCCCTTATCAATTTCCCTGGTAACCTCTTCAAAAAATTCAAGAAGATTAGTCAAACATGACCTTCCAGGCACAAATCCATGTTGACTGTTTCTAATCAGGCCTTGATTATCCAAATAATTATATATATTGTCCCTAAGTATCTTTTCCATTAATTTTCCCACCACAGACGTCAAACTAATAGGTCTATAATTGCTAGGTTTACTTTTAGAACCTTTTTTAAACAAAGGCACAACATGCGCAATGCGCCAATCTTCCGGCACCATCCCTGTTTCTAATGACGTTTGAAATATTTCCGTCATAGCCCCTGCTATTTCTGCACTAACTTCCCTCAATGTCCTAGGGAATATCCTATCAGGACCTGGAGACTTATCCACTTTTATATTCTTCAAAAGTGTCCGTACCTCCTCTTCTTTAATCCTCCTAATTTCCATCACTACTCTACTTGTTTCGCTTACCTCACATAATTCAATATCCTTCTCCTCGGTAAATACCGAAGAAAAGAAATTGTTTAATATCTCCCCCATTTCTTCCGGCTCAGCACATAGCTGTCCACTCTGACTCTCTAATGGACCAATTTTATCCCTCACTATCCTTTTGCTATTGACATATCTGTAGAACCCCTTGGGGTTTACTTTTACATTACTTGCCAAAGCAGCCTCATATCTTTTTTTCGCTTTTCTAATTTCCTTTTTAAGATTCCTTTTACATTCTTTATATTCCTCAAGAACCTCATTTACTCCCTGCCGCTTATATTTATTGTATATCTCCCTCTTTTTCCGAACCAAGTGTCCAATTTCCCTGGAAAACCACGGCTCTTTCAAATTATTATTCTTTCCTTTCCACCGAACAGGGACATAAAGACTCTACTCTCAAAATTTCACCTTTAAATATCCTCCATTTCTCTATTATATCCTTTTCATAAAACAACAATTTCCATTTCACTCCTTTTAAATCCTTTCTCATCTCCTCAAAATTAGCCTTTCTCCAATCCAAAATCTCAACCCTTGGTCCAGATTTGACCTTCTCCATAATGATATTGAAACTAATGGCATTATGATCACTAGACCCAAAGTGTTCCTCAACACATACCTCCGTCACCTGACCCATCTCATTTCCTAACAGGAGGTCCAACACTGCCCCTTCTCTGGTAGGCACCTTTACGTATTGCTGCAAAAAACTATCCTGCACACATTTTACAAACTCCAAACCATCCAGCCCTTTAACAGAATGTGATTCCCAGTCTATATACGGAAAATTGAAATCACCCACAATCACCACTCTGTGCTTACTACTAATATCTGCTATCTCCTTACATATTTGCTCTTCCAATTCTCGTTCCCTATTTGGCGGTCTATAATACACCCCTATAAGTGTTGCTAAACCTTTCTCATTTCTGAGTTCCACCCAAACAGCCTCCTTAATCGAGCCTTCTAGTCTGTCCTGCCAAAGCACTGCTGTGATATCCTCCCTGACAAGCAATGCAACACCCCCACCTCTTGCCCCTCCGATTCTATCACATCTGAAACAATGAAATCCTGGAATATTTAATTGCCAATCGCAACCCTCCTGCAACCATGTTTCACTGATCGCCACAACATCATACTTCCAGATGTCAATCCAGGCTCTAAGCTCATCCACCTTTCTTACAATGCTCCTAGCATTAAAATATACACATTTAAGGGACCCATCATTTCTTATTCTCAGTTTATTTCTTTTCCCTTCTTTCTCTCCTACATATTGGGTCTGAGTGTTTCCCTTTTCTGCCTCCTGCCTCACACACTGCCTATTAGCTATCTGTGTTTGAGTCCCTCCCCCCAACCGTACTAGTTTAAAGTCTCCGCAGTTATTTTAGCAAATCTCCCCGCCAGGATATTGGTTCCCCTCGGGTTCAGATGCAACCCGTCCTTTTTGTACAGGTCATACTTCCCCCAGAAGAGGTCCCAATGATCCAGAAACTTGAAACCCTGCTCCCTGCACCAGTTCCTCAGCCACGTATTTATCCTCCACCTCACTCCATTCCTATTCTCACTATCGCGTGGCACAGGCAGTAAGCCTGAGATTATTACTTTGGAAGTCCTTTTTTTTAACTCTCTTCCTAGCCCCCTGAATTCTCCTTTCAGGACCTCTTCCCTTATCCTACCTATATTGTTGGTACCTATATGTACCACGACCTCTGGCTCCTCTCCCTCCCCTTTCAGGATATCCTGGACACGCTCAGACACATCCCGGACACCGGCACCAGGGAGGCAAACCACCATCCGGGTCTCCCGACTGCGTCCACAGAAACGCCTATCTGACCCCCTTACTATAGAGTCCCCTATTACTACTGCTCTCCTCTTCCTTTCCCTACCCTTCTGAGCAACAGGGCCGGACTCCTTGCCAGAGGCCCGGGCACCGTCGTTGCCCCCAGGTAGGCTGTCCCCCCCAACAGTACTTAAACAGGAGTACTTATTTCCAAGGGGTACAGCCACCGGGGTACTCCCTAGTCCCTGCCTCTGTTCCTTGCCCCCCCTAACAGTGACCCACTTGTCTACCTCCCGTGGTCTAGGAGTGACCACCTCTCTGTAACTCCTATCTATAACCTCCTCACTCTCCCTGATCAGACGGAGGTCATCAATCTGCCGCTCCAGGTTCCTAATACGGTCCCTTAGGAGCCCCATCTCGTCACACCTGGCGCAGATGTGGATGTCTGGAAGACTATCAGACTCCCAGATTCCCCACATCCGACACCCAGAACAAAAAACTGCCCTGGCAGTCATACTCTCCAAACAAAGCCCTGCGCTCGGTTACTAAACCTACCGCCCGGCCGCTACTTCAACCGCTCCAACCGCCCACCCAAAAGAACTGAGTGATCTCCTGGGAGAGGCGAAAAACCGGATAAAAAACCCAGGCCAATTTGGGAAAAAATCCGGGAAATTCCTCTCCGACCCCAAGCTAGGCGATCGAAACTAGTCCGGGAGATCACACAGGTCTTACTCCTTACTATCCCCACACACTACTTCCCAAGCAACACAGCTTGGTGCTGCTTGCTGCTGCTTGCTACTGCTGCTGCTTGCTACTGCTACTGCTGCTTGCTGCTGCTGCTCATGCTGATTGCTGCTGATTATCTTGTTTGTGACTGAACTTCAGCCAAAATGGTACACGATAGCGTGACAATTTTAGGCCCACCTTACTCACCATTGTCACTTTAGTGATAATGCAAGTAGTTTCATTGAAATCGGTGTTATTCACATTTTAAAGTTTAATAGGAGGGGAGGGGGAGGGGAGGAGGGAGGGGGGAAGGGGGGAGTGGGAGAGAAGTGGGGGGGGGTTGAGGTGATAGGAAGGGGGAGGGACAGGGTGCTGCTCCAATGCAGGTTTGGGCCCAACGGGTCCACTTTGTCTAGTAACCAATAAAGTTTGCATTAGTGTGGGGGGAAATATGAACCAACTGTAAGACAAAAGATAAAGACATTGTAGTTAGAAACATAGAAACACCATCATTCATTGTGATCATGGCTGATCGTCCACAATCAGTAACCTGTGCCTGCCTTCTCCCCATATCCCTCGATTCCACTAGCCCCTCGAGCTCTATCTAACTCTCTTTTAAATTCATCCAATGACGGCCTCCACTACCTTCGATGGCAGAGAATTCCACAAATTCACAACTCTGTGGGTGAAAAAGTTTCTTCTCACCTCAGTTTTAAATGGCCTCCCCTTTATTCTTAGACTGTGGCCCCTGGTTCTGGACTCCCCCAACATTGGGAACATTTTTCCTGCATCTAGCTTGTCCAGTCCTTTTATAATTTTATACGTCTCTGTAAGATCCCCTCTCATCTTTCTAAACTCCAGTGAATACAAGCCCGGTCTTTCCAATCTTTCCTCAGTTTATGAATTCTTACGCACTATTGATGACATTGTGTTGATAAGGTTTGCAATACCGGATATGAAACTGACTGACCAGCAACTCTGCAGCACTGACAACAAAACAGCAACATCTTTCACCCACTGTATAAAATTAGGAGTGGCATAGATCGGGTAGACAGTCAGAAAGATAGGGTAGACAGTCAGAAACTATTGCCCAGGGTGGAAATGTCCAACACTGGAGGGCACAGTTATAAGGTGAGAGGTGGAAATTGCGTGGAGATGCGAGGGGCAAGAGTTTTTACACAGAGAGTGGTGGGGACCTAGAATGCATTGTCAGGAGCTGGAGAGAAGGGAGATACGATACTGGCATTTCAGAGGTTTTAGATAAGCACATGGAAGTTTAAGGAACAGAGGAATATGGATCACATGCAGGCAGATGACATAATTGTAACTTGGCATTATGTTCAGCACCAACATTGTGGGCTGAAGAATCCGTTCTTATGCTGTACTGTTCTATTTTCTGTGAAAAATGGCAACATTCTCGGGCAGTGTAAACTAACAACCAATGGATATCAATATGCTGGGTAGTCAGAAAATGTAATCCAAACAAAATTCTTATTCACTAGAGTAAGGCAACTATCCTATCTGCAACCCACATCAGAAAGCACCTTTCCTTGACAGGATACCATGTAGACGGAATGCCATGAAAACAAGAAGTAACAAAAGAAATGGCACTAATGTTGCTTGTTTCCATCTTTTTACACACAGTATGTCCATTGCCATGTTCTATATGGCCATACTGGTGGGGACTGATATTATTAAATGAAATGTTCCCTTAGTACATTGCAAAGAAAAAAAAGATGTTTTGTGTAAATCATTGGAAGAACTCTCTTCTTGTTTATACTCGAGAAGCACGCAGTTGCTACTGTAGTTTCATTGTGAATGAAGGAAAAGATGGACACACAGGACACTGAAGGGTCGTAATTCATATTCTGTTTTGGATTGAATCATGATATGGCAACACAAGTGCATTAAATTCTGCTTCTGGGATTTGTTGTCATTAACTTCAATGAAACCGAATATCAGAAGCAGATTTGCTACATCTTGCTTGTGGCACATGTGAACCAAAGAGAATTTTCTACTGATGAGCCTTCTTGATTTGTACTTTCACCGCACAATTCTCGGAAATTTACCGAGCATGTGACTGCTTACTGCTAATGTGACACAGGCATGAAAGTCTAATGCAAATGTGGCAGGAGGCACCTGTTTCCTGCAGGTACTGTATATCCAAATCTACAGGCTAAAAGCAAACAGTTTGAGAACATGGTTCCTGGGAGCAAAGGATCGGGGAAGCTAATCAGTGAGGTCATGGTGATCTTTCACTAAATTCAAGATTCAAGAGATTCAAGATTCAAGATAGCTTTATTTGTCATCCAATATTGGACGAAATTCAGTCAGAAGGAGGTATGGGGAGAAGACAGGAACGGGGTACTGATTGAGAATGATCAGCCATGATCACATTGAATGGCGGTGCTGGCTCGAAGGGCCGAATGGCCTCCTCCTGCACCTATTGTCTATTGTCACTCGTACTAATCAATTAATTTAATTAATCGGGATTTCAACATCTGCAGTCTGAGAGTCTGAAGAGAACTGACTTGAAATGTCATCTGTCCATTTCCCTCCATAGATGTTGCTTGACCCACTGAATTCCACCAGTAGTTTGTTTTTAAGTTAAACTAAGGTTGATTTATTTTATCTGATTAAACAAGGCAATTCTTACATTATTTTGTTTTGTACATTAGAGATTTGTAGTTAAAAATAGTTAGGCAGATAGATAATGTTGCCTCCCACAATTAATTTCCATTGTGCATTAAAGAAGCAAAAGATTTTACAAAGACCATACACAGTGATTGTGGTCAATCTTTCTCATTTTGTTTCAATCCCCAGCACAGAAGCACAGAAAATGTAAATCAAACTACACAATGGAAACTTCTACTGCATACCGTGCTAAATAATCAAACAATTCTCAGGTACCATCACACACTATTCAATCAACCAACGGCATAACCAATCTGATAACCAGCAATGAAGTCATCAATATTTACAGAACATTTCTTGCTGAAGGCTTCATGCAGCTTTCAATAATCATGCATGTTGTGTGTTCTAGTTTACAATGGTGTGATCGCACCAAGCAGCACTTATCATCTGATTCAAACAGGTGTAAGTGTTTCATGGTTACATGTAAAACATTGCTGTCAGCTTTGAGTTCTATTTCATGCCAGCAGTCGACTCTCAAAAGATTGAGTTTTCATAATGACCAATAAAGTGTAAATCAACGGGTGCCCTTTAATGGTCTACTGTCCCACCACTGTTTTAGGTGGTTTTAAAGTCCAACATTAAGTGAAGTAATTTGCCCCAAACTAAGTCATCAGCATGTTCAATACAGAATTTATATCTCACACTAATATGGGACTTGCACTTCTTTGTTCCTCCCACTCATACAGATCGGGACACTGTGAATTTGGGGTTCACTCCAGTACAAATAATACCCAAGTCGTGCCTTTCAAGGTACTCATCATCGCCTTTATGAAAAGAAATGTAAGCATATTCAATAACGACCACACAAAAGGCATTGTTTTTGATTCTGGATGTTAAGTATATCATTTTTTTTCAAGCACTAAAGCTGACAATGCTGAATAAGAGTACTGGGGCTGGAGCACTGTAAACTCTGAAGACAAAAGAGATGCTGGAATCAGAATCAAAAGAACAGAACACTGATACAGGTCTCGATCCAAACATTGACTTACACATTTTGCCTCCGCAGATGCTGTTTGACCCGCTGAGTTCTCCCAGCATTCAGTTTTTTTTGGCAAACCCTGACCCAGATTCGTACCGCCAGCTCTGCGTGACTTCAGTAACGAGCACAATTTTTCAGCAGTCTTTTCAGGTCAGTCAAACCGAAGCTGGCTACAGAGTCGTTTAAAGGCCTGTTCTCTGCTCTGCTTGTCAACTGCACGGGCAAGGATCAAACAAGTTAGATGACACGGGGAATGGGATAAGTGGCCCTCAGGTACATTCATTGCCTTGTTCAACAGAGCAACAGGATTTGGAGCCTGACAATGCATCTGCACAAAATATGCTGATAATAATGCAAATTAATTTAAATACCTGGAAGGCACGGTTTCCTGGCTTCCTCAACAGCAGCTTGCTGTTGTCTGCGTTCTGAACCCAGATAAGAAGGGCAATGCTGCAAGGGCAAATTCAAACCTTCAGAGAACTTGCAACCTTAAAGCTATGTTAAGTTCTTTGTGCTGCAATTTACCTTGTTAGATTTTAATTCCCAGATTTACTATTTCTGAAGTCTTTCCAATTCTTTTCTTAATTTCTAGCTCAGTTTTTCTCAGCAATCTGTTTTATTTATTTTATTCTGTCAATATGAGGGATGTCAGTGTTGAGGAATGAAACAGTGTTCAGGCCTCCAGCATCCAGCATCAACATGAAGCACCCTCAAGTCAAATAAAGACACCAATGCATTCCTTATTTCAATATTCAATGGTACTTTATTGTCACTGGTACAAATAAATTATTTTTTTGCATTCAGTTCGGTAGAAGTGTTATTATATAAAAGCACAATCTTAGTTAACTGAAAGTGTATAGGAAGGGTGTACTGAGACAGTATACACGAATAGCCAAGTTTTGGTGCCATTTTCATGATTCAGATACATGGATAGGACATGTTTGGAGGGATATGGACCAAATGCGGGCAGGTGGGACCAATGGGACATGTTGGTCGGTGCGGGCAAGTTAAGCCGAAGGGCCTGTTAACATATTGTATCACTCTTTGGCTCTATGACTTTCAGTCCAAGTTGTTATAAAAGTAAAGTTCTTAACTTGGCCATAAAGGCGTTATTAACTTGCCATTGCAGCGTTACAGGGTCGGCATGGCCAAGCGACATTGTTGGTGTCCTCCACTACTGCATGCTGCTGCAGGCTGCATGCAATCCCGCACTTGGCCACTTGGAGCAGCGCCCGATCTAATTGAACCCCAGGCCTTTGCAGGGCCTCCAACGGCTAACTCCATCGATGCCTTAATCTGTGGAACTACAAACCATCGTCCCTTGCCTCCCCTGGCCACTAATCCGTCTTTCATGCCACGGGGTGCCTCCCACAGATGACCTCGTAACACCCAGAGCATTTTTGAAGGAACGGGAGGTAAGACCTTAATCCACTTACCAGCAACATTGTATCCCTGCATCTGCCTCCTCCCAATGCAAGAATGCAATTGCAAGAATGAAAGAATTCACCCAGACCAGAAGTCTTTGCCCCTACCTCAAAACAGCACATGTCCCTTTCCATCTCACCCCTCCATTCCCCAGTAAGACATGTTCAGTTTTCTGCCCCAGAACTCTTTAGGCCTATCTAAGTGATGGTGTGTTATGCAAGTGTTTGCAGAAATGAACCTGCAAAAAGAACACCATCCACTGCCAAGCTCCTTTCAGTCTAGTGCACCTGGCAAGCCTCTCAGTGCTTGCTATTAGATTGGATGCTGAACTCTAGTTTGACATCTAGACTGTCTAATCTGTGTGATAGATATGGCTACATCTACAACTCTGCAGTTCCGTGCAGTTTTGAGAAGAGCTGTTGCCAAACCAGCTGTGATGCATCCCAATAGAATCAGTGGTATCATCTGCAAAATTCCAGATGGAGTTAGTGCAGAAGTTGGCCGCATGGTCATGAGGATATCAGGATTATAATAAAGGCCTGAGAATGCATCCTTGAGGGGCACTGGTGATTCTTGGTTCTAAAATTATCATGGAGGATGTTTTGTTGCCTATCCTCACTGATTGTGATCTTTGGGTTAGAACATCCAGTTGCAGAGGACGGTGCTGACTCCTAGGGTCAGGAGCTTGGAGACGAGTTTGGTGAGGATTATCACGTTGAAGGCAGAGTTATAGGCACGAAATTGGAGCCTGATTCTTTTTGATTCCTCTAACCAAAGCACATAACCTCACACTTTCCAATCTTGAACTCCATTAATCAACCATTACTTTCAATTAAAATAACCAACCCTCATTGACTGTGGTCCACAAAAAGACATACTAGAATCAGCACCAAGTATAGCTAAATATGAGATGCAGCAACACAGCACTATACCCACGGTAAATGTTATGAAAATAAATCATGAAATAGACAGAGCTGTGATCCAACAACCAACAGATGAGATGCGATCTTATTCACTATGTGAGCAACCCTGTATTTTAACTTGACCTGGATGTCACCTCATTTGGTGATAAACAATAGACAATAGACAATAGGTGCAGGAGTAGGCCATTCGGCCCTTCGAGCCAGCACCACCATTCAATGTGATCATGGCTGATCATTCTCAATCAGTACCCCGTTCCTGCCTTCTCCCCATACCCCCTGATTTCGCTATCCTTAAGAGATCTATCTAGCTCTCTCATGAATGCATTCAGATAACTGGCCTCCACTGCCTTCTGAGCCAGAGAATTCCACAGATTTACAACTCTCTGACTGGAAAAGTTTTTCCTCATCTCCGTTCTAAATGGCCTACCCCTTATTCTTAAAATGTGGCCCCTGGTTCTGGACTCCCCCAACATTGGGAACATGTTTCCTGCCTCTAACGTATCCAACCTCTTAATAATCTTATATGTTTCAATAAGATCCCCTATCATCCTTCTAAATTCCAGTGTATACAAGCCTAGTCGCTCCAGTCTTTCAACATATGACAGTCCTGCCATTCCGGGAATTAACGTGATGAATAATGGCAGGGAAATAAATAGCTGAAAGGCAAGAAAAGGCTCCTAAAACATCCTCATCATTGATGGCAAACCTCAGTGTATGAATGGCAAACACAAAGCTAAAGCATTTGAAACGAGTTAAAGATGCCAAGTGGATGGTTCAGCTCAGAATCAGTGTGAAGTTGCAAACATCACAGAAGCCAATCTCTCCTAACATTATTCACTCCAGATGGGATTGAGGAGTAACTGTGAGCACTGGATGCAACAAATGCTTTGAGAACCAGACATTATCTTAACTCTAGTGTTAAAGACTTGAGGTCTCGATCTGGCTCTTTGTGTGGCCGAGCATCTCCAATACTGACAAAGCACTGGCTTCCACTTGAAAATGTGGAAAATTCCCCAGATAAACGTTTAAAAAAAGAGGTAAATCCAATCCAGCAAATTACCATACCACCGTCTACTCTCAATCATGAACAAAGTGAAGAAAGATATTGTTGAAAAGTTGCATGTATTCATCAATACCCTTCTGACTGGTGGCCAGTTGGGTTCCACTAGGACTAATTGAACTCAATGACTGAATGTCCACAGTTTTCAAGCGTAGAGATTACCAAAGGTTCACTACACTTCCTCATTTCAGTCCAAAATGGCCATTGCGAGACTGTGATCCTTGGTTCAAAACTCTTTAGAATAAATACCCTACTTTTATCTGGTGAATTAAAAATATGTGTTGAAGTGTTACAAAGAATGACATCTTGTAATCCAGAAAACTGCTAGTCTGGCACCATCAAATTCCTGATGCTGAATCAACAGTTTACTGTAAAGAGTAATACAATAAAACACCAACTTAGATATATATCCAAGATGGAAAGAAAATAATGTCATTCGTAAATAATAACTCCAAACATTCTAAGGACAGAGCATTAATAATCGTACTCCATGAATAAGAGTTCAAAGAATTAGCACAAACAAAGTGATTAATTTGATAATACATGCCAACCTTCAATAAAAGATGTGAATTCTAAAAGAATGCAAGCTTACATTGATTTCAGCTGCACATAAATAGTTTAAATTCAAATTTGAATATTCTAGTGGTAGTTATTCAGCAGTTTGATAATTAGTTTAGACATTTATAGGGATCAGAAAGCAGTTATCATTATTATTCATGCATTTAAGTTTTCAAATGCAATATTTCCACAAGCACCCTCATCAATTCATAGCTTTGGTTGCAAGATTATCAGCTGCACTTAGTCGATGTAAGTATTGACTGACATTCAGTAATGCAAACAGCCTCCTGTTTTACTCATAAATGTATGTGATATCTACCAGAAAATTCGCTGATAGGACTGCACTTATTCAAAATCATCTTGAACATAAAAAAAATTACCAAGCAACAGTTTCCTCTTCAGAGTTTCCCTAAAAATAAAAGGGCAACATCATGTTTTAATAACGCAGAATTAGCTCTCAACAAAAAAATGCTGATTATTTAGTTAACATATAACATTTATTTGTTTTTGCATTTATTGCATATATGTTTGTACGCACCGTCAGGATTGGCTATTTTTTAATTTCGTTGTACTCGTTGCAATGACAATAAATGAATATTATTATTATTATTATTATTATTATAACAACTACAGCATGGAAACAGGCCTGTCCGGCCCTACCAGTCCACGCCGACCATTCTCCCTGACCTAGTCTCATCTACCTGCACTCAGACCATAACCCTCCAATCCCCTCCTATCCATATACCTATCCAATTTACTCTTAAATAATAAAATCGAGCCAGCCTCCACCACTTCCACCGGAAGTCCATTCCATACAGCCACAACCATCTGAGTAAAGAAGTTCCCCCTCATGTTACCCCTAAACCTTTGTCCCTCAATTCTGAAGCTATGTCCCCTTGTTGGAATCTTCCCCACTCTCAAAGGGAAAAGCCTACCCACGTCAACTCTGTCCGTCCCTCTCAAAATTTTAAAAACCTCTATCAAGTCCCCCCTCAACCTTCTACGCTCCAAAGAATAAAGACCCAACCTGTTCAACCTCTCTCTGTAGCCTAAGTGCTGAAACCCAGGCAACATTCTAGTAAATCTCCTCTGTACCCTCTCCATTTTGTCGACATCCTTCCTATAATTTGGCGACCAGAACTGCACACCATACTCCAGATTCGGCCTCACCAATGCCCTGTACAATTTTAACATTACATCCCAACTTCTATACTCGATGCTCTGATTTATAAAGGCAAGCATACCAAACGCCTTCTTCACCACCCTATCCACATGAGATTCCACCTTCAGGGAACAATGCACAGTTATTCCCAGATCCCTCTGTTCCACTGCATTCCTCAATTCCCTATAGAAATATGACTGTCATTTTTCTGTTGATATCTTCAGCTTTTCATCTTTGCAAGTATATTGAATGCAGTATTTAGGTCACTAGATTGAACACAGATGTTTCAGACGAAAGTCTTACCATTGTTCTGTTCACCTCTTTGTTCATCTCTATTTTTGGATGGTTGGAAGCAGGAGGAATGAATCGCTGGTGTCAATAATGTGTATTTAAATTATAGAATTAAAATAATGTAAATTGGGTGTATCTATGTGAGCGAGTGTGAGTGTGAAAGTATGAGAGGGTTTGATAGTGTGAGAGGGAGTATGAGAGGGTGTGTGTGTGTGTGTGTGTGTGTGTGTGTGTGTGTGTGTGTGTGTGTGTGTGTGTGTGTGTGTGTGTGTGTGTGTGTGAGTGTGTGTGTGTATATGTGTGTGTGTGTGTGTGTGTGTGTGTGTGTGATTGTGAGTAGGTGAGAGTCTGTGTGTGTGTGTGTGTGTGTGAGTGTGAGTGTGAGTGTGAGTGTGTGTGTGTGTGTGTGTGTGTGTGTGTGTGTGTGTGTGTGTGTGTGTGTGTGTGTGTGTGTGTGTGTGTGTGTGTGTGAGTGTGTGTGTGCATGTGTGTGTGTGTGATTGTGAGTAGGTGAGAGTCTGTGTGTGAATGTGAGTGTGAGCGTGTGTGTGTGTGTGTGTGCGTGTGTGCATGCACGTGTGTGGTGAGATGCATGTCTGTGTATACAAGCACATGTGTCTGTATACTAACCTGCTCAGCTGAGCCTAATCTCCAATCCGGTATGAGTGAGAGCACAAGAGTATGTAAATTATGATGTTGCTCTCTTTCAATGTACAAAAAGAAATAGCCCATAACATTCTTACTGATATTATTTTACTGAAGCCAGGAAACAAATTTCGATATCATTATAGCTCAGTGAATGAAGAAGTCAATTCAGAGACTATTGCTGACAGTTGCACAGAGCTTACATTTATTAAATCCAGTTGTCCACAAAAACACATCACATACCTAATGCAGCATTTGATAACTCAATTATTTTAGCTCTGTGCTCAGACCTTACTTCAGGTTTGACTGGCTGTCCCACCTTTACCACACTGGTTCTTATTAACTCTAATACACTGGGATGAATTGTGCAGGCTGCGAATGATTTCAAAACTACCTCAGTGTCAGTGGATGGCTGTAGTTTTCACCGAAGGAGTGTTGTCATGAGTTGTGTGATTATTGTATGACTGAAAATGTATTGTCTGAGAAGTAGAATTTCATTCTGCTGTTTGCCATTGATGTCGTTGCCATCAAAACCAATAGGCACAACCAATCAGCATTGGATTCAATGTGTAGAAAGGAACTGCAGATGCTGGTATATACCAAAGAAGGGTCTGAAGAAAGGTCCCGACCCAAAACGTTGCCCATCCTTTTTCTCCAGAGATGCTGCCTGACCCTCTGAGTTACTCCAGCACTTTGTGCCTAGCATTGGATTCTACATTGATTATTGAATTGTTTAACTTTGAGCACCACTGAAATGTATTTATTTATTGTGCTTCCCTTCAATAAAAAAAATATGACGTGGGTGAATTGTGAACATTGATATTATAAAGCACATGGAAAAATGATTAATAATAATAATAATAATGAATTACATTTATATAGCGCTTTTCAAACACTCAAAGACGCTTTACAGGGATTTCTAGAACATAGAGAAGTGAATAAATAGATAAATAAGTAAACGAACAGAGAAAGGAGACAGAAGGTGAGGTGACCTTCAGTGGTTGAAGGCAGTGCTGAAGAGGTGAGACTTCAGTGATGTTTTGAATGTGGTGAGTGAGGAGGAGTCTCTGACAGTTTGGGGTAGTGAGTTCCATAGGGTGGGAGCAGCGATGGAGAAAGCCCTGTCCCCCCAGGATCTGAGTTTGGTCCGGATGGGGGGGGACAGGAGATTGGCAGCAGCAGAGCGGAGGGTGCAGGTGGGAGTGTGCCTGTGGAGGAGGTCAGTCAGGTAGGATGGGGCCAGGTTATGGAGGGCTTTGTAGGTCATGAGGAGGATTTTGTATTGGATTCTCTGGGGGATGGGGAGCCAGTGGAGTTTGTAAAGGATGGGGGTGATATGGTCATGGATCGGGGAGTGGGTGAATAGAAGGGCAGCGGAGTTTTGAATGTATTGAAGTTTACTGATGATTTTTGAGGGTGAGCCATAGAGGAGGCTGTTGCAATAGTCCAGACGGGAGGTGATGAAGGCGTGGATGAGGG
Organism: Rhinoraja longicauda; assembly: GCF_053455715.1. NCBI lineage: Eukaryota > Metazoa > Chordata > Chondrichthyes > Rajiformes > Arhynchobatidae > Rhinoraja > Rhinoraja longicauda. The sequence goes on along the minus strand of NC_135955.1, from coordinate 80,252,821 downwards.
TTTCTGCAGCTGTGAAGGAGAGGGATGGACGGAGACGGGCAATGTTTTTGAGGTGGAAGAAGGCTGTCTTTGTGATGTGTTTGATGTGTTTGTCGAAGGAGAGGGTTTGATCAAAGATGATTCCAAGATTCCGGATGTGAGGGGAGGTGGATACTGGGAGACCATCAATATTGAGGATGAAGTTTTGGGTGGATTTGGTGAGCGTTTTTGGACCAATGATGATGATTTCAGATTTGTTGCAGTTGAGTTTGAGGAAATTAAAACCTCCTATATTTGGTACCAAATGTGTGCCTGCTAAGGACGTGTGGGCATTCTATCAGAACCAAATATTTGGCAGGAATATCACAAAATAAAGTGTTTGTCAAGAAGGCTTTTAAAACAGTGATCTCATTCAGCAAGTAAGCCTACAGTGGAGCTCATGGGAGCCCTGGTACCATTGATTTAACCCTCCTCACTCATCCTCACTCCCACCACATCCACTCCATCAACATGTTCATTCACCATCACATCTATTCCCGCCTCCCAAAAGAATAAATTGGTGGATTCCTCACCTAGCAGAGCTTAGAAAGAATCAAGACTTCTGAGGTAGATGAAATAGATGAAAAAAAGCACTGGTTCAGGTGAGCTATATTCACACACTGTATTTTGGTTATATATTGCATAGATAATGCAAATAGGACAATTGGAAATTGAAATCAAGAAGGCGTGTACCATTTGGAGTATTAGTTTTCTACAATGATAATTTAGGAAGTTGTGAAGAGCAATGGTGGAGGGAATTTAATCCTGATAAATGTGAACTGATACACTTTGGGAGAACAAGGAAGGCTAGGACATGCACAATAGGGATTATTGAGGAACAGAGGAACTAAGGTATTGACGAAGGCATGCAGGATACTGGCCTTCGTTAGCCAAGGTTTAGAATATTAGCGTGAGGATGTTATAGCACATTCGGTTAAAACCAGAGGGCATGGGTTTAATGCAAAGGACAGGAGGTTCAGTGGGAATCTAAGGAGCCTGGTTTGTTGTCATTGGGAACACTGCCTGTGCCAGGTACTCTCTCAACCTAATGCATCTGAAAGAGCATCTGAATTCTCAAGGCACAGAACAGCATAGTGCAAGTGCTGAAAATGGGAGAAGCTTAGAGAAAAACACTGGTGTCAATTTGGAAACCCTCGAGACTTTGGTGGTGCCTGACCAGTATATTTTCCAGACTATTGGATGTTATTCAACTCACCTAAATTCTCTTTTGTGGTGTAGGAAGGAACTGCAGATGCTGGTTTATACTGAAGATAGGCACAAAGTGCTGGAGTAACTCAGCGGGTCAGGCAGCATCTCTGGAGAAAAAAGATGGGTGACATTTCGGGTTGGAACCCTTCTTGAATTTGAAAGTAGAGGGAGGGGGCCTCTTTTGTTTTCACTATTGTTGGTCAGTCTACCTCATGACAGAAGGAGGAGGAGTTGTACAGTTTTGTGTACATGTACAGAGGTACAGTGAAAAGCTTTTAATGCATGCTAACCAGTCAGTGGAAGAACAATGCACAATTACAATCGAGCCATCCAAAGTGTAGAACTGCATGAAATGCTGCTGTTGGAGAAGAGATTTAAAAGAGTGGGGCGATTGTAATGAGTGATTACAGATCCACCTCTGTGACAAAGAGTCATGTAGGAAGGAACTGCAGATGCTGGTTTATACCGGATAGAAACAAAATGTTGGAGTAACTCAGTGGGACAGGCAGCATCTCTGGAGAGAAGGAATGGGTGACGTTTCAGGTCGAGACCCTTCTTCAGATTGCAAAGTCGCCGGGGTTGGGCTCCATCTTGGATCAGATCAGAATACACAGGGGGAGGGGAGGGGGAGGGGGAGGGGGAGGGGGACGGGGAGGGGGAAAGGGAGGGGGAAAGGGAGGGGGAGGGGGAGCGGAAGCCTTGTTTTCCTGCTGTTACACTCCATGACCCATAGCGATCAATCCCTATGCGCACAATCCACTAGGCCCTGGTTTTCAGATCCTTTGTCCATTTCCAACTCAGAAATGCATATTTCATATTTCACAGGATCTTTAATATCTATTTAATTAGTATATAAAACATATGCCATTGTTAATCTTGCTGTTGAGAATCTAGTTCTGGGATATCTACGTCTCCATTGTGTAAAAGGAATACTTACTTCATGAATGTGTGTGTCTTTTCAAATACGTGTGATGCAGGTGAGAGTAAAGGCTCTCTTTGGATCAGCGAATTTAACCCCGTCGAGTCTGGTGCAGCGGGTCTGGGAGTCAGCTGTTGAAAGGTGATCCCTGAGCATTGGATAAGTCAGGAAGAAATGCAACTTATTCACCGAAACAAAGATAAGGCATAAACATAAGGAAAGAGCTCATTGAGGAATATGGACTTTGCATCCACTTATGGCAAGCCGCTTTGATACCTAAATGTACAATTACTGTCACAGCATGAAACAAAGGCGGTGTGACAGCTGAAGTGAATGCATTACGCGTAATACATGCTGCCATCCATTACTGAGGAGAAACTTAATATACATCCTGTTGTAAATCATGTACGTAATGAAATGGTCATTAAAGGTAGGTAGTCTGGAAGTGGAGTGGCAAGAATTGTGGAAATGAAGATTTTTACACTCACTGTCACTCAGGTTCTGTGTACAAGATAATATGATTAAATTGTTACGGCCACTGCCTGATTTGATCCAGGAAGCACAAGTAGCATATGTCGTCCCCCCCGTCCCCCCGTCCCCCCCCCCCCCCCAGATTCATAGCAACTACCTTGATTTATCCTTTGACACAAACAAGTCAGAAAGTATGGGAGGCGCATTCCCAATCTCGTTGTACCCCTGTACAATGACAATAAAGATATATTGTATTGTATTGTATTGTATTGTATTGTAAGTAGCAGATGATCTGACCACATCCTTTCAAATACTCTCAGATATGAGAGTTACGCTGGAGATTTGCCAGGTAACATCTTGATCAAGAGGGAAACATCAGATAAAATGAATAACCATAAATCATTTTGATTAATATTGGAGAGGCTCCTAAAGAACATAACCATCAGACAATATTAATGTATCATTAAGAAAATAGCAGAGACTTCAAATTTCCCCCAATCTGTTACGTTGTGTATGTTAAGATACGTTTCTGATAACACAGAGAGCAGCATTACAAGATGAAAATGGTCCTGGAATAAGGTCTAGCCATCTTCAAAATTCTCCCCAAGCTTTCTGCTTATCATATTATTTGTCACCTAGAAAAAAGATAGAACGCTAGAAGAATTCAGCAAGTCAAGCAGCATCCGTAGTGTCAAAAGGCGTAGGTCGACATTTCAGTTCAAGACCCTGCATCAGGACCCACTTCGTTTTTCCAGTGTTCTGCTTCTGTTCCTGATCCCAGCCATTGCAGTCTCTTTTGTCTTCATATCATCTGTCACATTCTAAGCATTAAGCTCTGTCAAGCATCAGAGCATCCAGCCATTAAATAATAACATTCACGTCAATTTACTGGTGTGTGTTCAATACTGCTAGACTGACTTTGGATTCCCATTACATACTACAATACAGATGCAAGGTCAAGGAGCCAGTTTCTGGGCCGCCAGCTATCATTTCATTAGTCCTGACCCTGAACAGTGGATCCAATCGGTAAGAAATAATAGTGGTGAACAGTGTCACCAGTCATAAAAGATCAGAATTACTGAACATTATCTTCCAATTCAACCTTTATCAAAGTACAACAGAGGATACAAAAAGAGAAAATATTGGCATTACTCAGCAAGTCGGTCAGCATCAGGGAAGGGAGAAACAAAGTTAATATTTCAAATTAATGACCTCCTTTTCTGAACTTAGAACTGAGCAAATCAATGTCTCCGTAGGTTTGTATACACTGGAATTTAGAAGGATGAGAGGAGATCTTATCGAAACGTATAAGATTATTAAGGGGTTGGACATGTTAGAGGCAGGAAACATGTTCCCGATGTTGGGGGAATCCAGAACAAGGGGCCACAGTTTAAGAATAAGGGGTAGGCCATTTAGAACTGAGATGAGGAAAAACGTTTTCAGTCAGAGAGTTGTGAATCTGTGGAATTCTCTGCCTCAGAAGGCAGTGGAGGCCAATTCTCTGAATGCATTCAAGAGAGAGGTAGATAGAGCTCTTAAGGATAGCGGAGTCAGGGGTATGGGAAGAAGGCAGGAACGGGGTACTGATTGAGAATGATCAGCCATGATCACATTGAATGGCGGTGCTGGCTCGAAGGGCCAAATGGCCTCCTCCTGCACCTATTGTCTATTGTCCATTGTTTCTTTGTTGAGAGAATGCTGAACAATTTTCAAGTGGCATTTGCATGCATTGACTCTGCACGGAATTAGAAACATAGAAACACAGAAAATAGGTGCAGGAGCAGGCCATTTGGCCCTTCGAGCCAATACTGCCATCCAATATGAACATGGCAGATCGTCCAAAATCAGTACCCCGTTCCTGCTTTTTCCCCATATCCCTTGAATCCATTTCCATACGGTTCTATTCAACAGAATGACAAAAAGTGTAAGTTGTGACATGAATTGGGTTTTTGCAGTCAAACGTGAACCAATAGTACTCAGCAGTGAACTGGAAAAAGCTGTCCACAAATATAAATGATCGGTGTGGGATGGACTTTCTCCTGTCTGTTGAGGTTGATTTCAGGGATCAGATCAAAGGATCCTTAGTATCCAGCAATTAGACACAAAAAAGCTGGAGTAGCTTAGCGGGTCAGACAGCACCTTGGAGAGAAGGTATAGGTGATGTTTCGGGTCGAGACCATTCTTCAGACCCAGCAACTGTGTGTCATGCTGATTGAACTTGGAAATAGGAGCAGGTACAGGCCATTTGGCCCCTTCAGCCTACTCCACCATACAAGATCAATGGCTGATGTTCTCTGTCAATACCAACCAGACCAACCACATGAATAGTGAAGGTATAAAAGGAGCTCAGAGACTTGGTACCTTTTGGTGTACACAAATTTCTTGATAACCCAAAACCTCAGCACAATCTACAAGGCATGTCAAGAGCTTTATGGAATACTCTTCACTTGCCTAGTTGAGTCCAGCACCAAAAGAGCTCCAGAGGTTTGATACCCACAGCGGAAAGTAGTCCTCACGACCAGTATCCCATCCACCACCTGTAACTTTCAGCTCCTCCACAAATGATGTGCAGTGTCTGTAATATGTGCTCTCTACAAAATACAATGATTGCAGACCCTAACCGCATTTCCCAAAATCTGCAACATATTTCATCGAGAAGGAGAAGGGAAGCAGGTGCTTCATCCACACAACGTCAACCAGGTTTGGGTAATAAGAACAAAGAATGCTGGAAATACAAATGTTGCCTGATCTGCTCAGTAGCTCCAAAACGATCTTGCACTAATTCAGATTCCACGGCTACGCTGACTAGCATCTTCCGCATGTGTATTTTGCTGTTGCTGGATTTGTTTTCTTGCTCGTGTGCTTTTTTTAAACTCTTTGTTTTCCTTCATCTCCTTCTATTTATATTTCACCGAGACACATTATAGAGACAAAGAGACATTGAATCACGGAGTCATACAGCATGGAAACAGGCTCCTTGGTCCAACTCTCCCATGGGAAAATATTCAATTAATGGCATATGACCCTTAATACCAGTGATGTACAGAGGGATCTTGGGGTCCAAGACCATAACTCCCAAAAATGTGGCAACACAACTAGATAGAGTGATAAATAAAGCATGTGGGTTGCTTGCCTTTATTGGTCATGGCATTGAACACAAGAGTCAGGAAGTCATGGCGCTTTATAGGACTTTGGTTAGGCCGCATTTGGAGCATTGCATATAGTTCTGGTTGCCCCATTAGAGGGAGAATGTGGAAGGTTAATAAAGGTTGGAGAGGAAATTTACCGGAATGATGTATGGATCAGGGGGTATTAGCTACAGGTAGATGTTGGACAAACCTGGACTGTTTTCTCCGGAAAGCTGGAGGTTGCGGGGAAACCTGATTGAAGTGTATAAAATTATGAGAGGCATAGATAGGTTAGACAGTCAGAAGCATTTTCCCAGGATAGAATACCAAATACTGGAGGACATAGCTTTAAGGTGAGAGGGGTGAAATTTAAAGGAGATGTGCGGGGTAAGTTTATTTTTACACAGAAGGTGCCACAGTGGACCTTCTGTCGGTTCAGACCAGACGCCCTCGCGCATCGATGAGCCTTGGGCGCCCAACACCTTGTTGCCGGTTCGTGGTTTGTCCCTCCTCGGACCACTGTCGGTAGGTACTCACCACTGCTGACTGGGAACACCCCACAAGCCTTGCTGTTTCAGAGACACTCTGACCCAGTCGGCTGGCCATAACAATTTGGCCCTTGTCAAAGTCACTCAGGTCTTTACTCCTGCCCATTTCCCCTGCATCCAACACATCAACTTCAAGAACTGACTGTTCACTTGCTGCCTAATATAACCCACCCCTTGACAGGTGCCATTGTAATAAGATAATCAATGTTATTCACTTCACCTGTCAGTGGTCATAATGTTTTGGCTGATCGGTGCATAAAGTCACCCTTCAATCTCCTTCACCCAGGAAAAAACTCCCAGCCTATCCAGACTCTCCTTTTATAACTTGAGCCAGTAACATCCTCATGAATCTTTTCTCCACTCTTTCCAGCTTATTGACATCCTTCCTGCAGCTGTGTGATCAGAAATGTGCAAAACACTCTACTGTAAGTGTGGCCTCTCCAATAGACTTGTGCAGTTGCAACATGGCCGTCCAACTCGTGCATTCAACACTTGAAGGAAAACATGCAGGATGTCTTCTTCACCATCTTCTACTGTATTGCTACTTTTCGGGAACTATGTACCTGTACCTCTAGTTCTCTCTGTTCTACGACCGCATGAAACTGCAGCAAATTGTTGGCGCAGCCCAGAGCATCACACAAACCAACCTCCCTTCCATTGACTCCATTTATGCCTCACGCTGCCTCGGCAAGTCCAGCAGCATAATCAAGGATGAGTCGCACCCTGGCCACTCCCTCTTCAACCCTCTCCCATCGGGCAAAAGGTATAGAGGTGTGGCAACCCACACCACCAGATTCAGAAACGGTTTCTTCCCAGCTGTTATCAGGCAACTGAATCATCCTACCACAACCAGAGAGCAGTGCTGAACTACTATCTACCTCATTAGTGACCCTCGGACTATCTTTGATCCGACTTTGCTGGCTTTACCGTGCACTAAACGTTATTCCCTTATCGTGTTTCCGTACACTGTAAATGGCATGATTAGAATCATGTATTGTCTTTCTGCTGGACTGGCTAGCATACCACAAAAGCTTTTCACTGTACTTCGGTACATGTGGGAATACATTAAACTAAACTGAACTCCAGGGTCTTACCATTTCCTATGTAAGTCTTCCCCCGGTTTTCCTTACTAAAATGCAACACCTCGCACTTATTAAATTAAATCCTATCTGCCATTCCTTGGCCCATTTTCACCTTAGCATATCCAATTCTGGTTGTAATTCACCAGCTGCAATTCACAACCTAACATTACCCTCCCTTGGCTAACACCCTCGCTGCTTGGGTCCTTCAGTCTCTCTTGGTCTCCACCAAAGGGCGGCACAGAGGCGTAGCGGTAGAGTTGCTGCCTTACAGTGCTTGCAGCACTCTGGGTTCGTTCCTGACTGCGAGTGCTGTCTGTATGGAGTTTGTACGTTCTCCCCGTGACTGCGTGGGTTTTCTCCGAGATGTTCAGTTTCCTCCCACCTTCCAAAGACGTATAGGTTTGTAGGTTAATTGGCTTGGTATATGTGTAAATTGTCCCCAGTGTGTATAGGATAGTGCGGGGATCGCTGGTCGGTGTGGACTCAGTGGGCCGAGGGGCCTGTTTCCATGTTGCATTTCTAAATTAAACTAAATTGAACCCCATCACATTATTATTTTTGTTCTATCCAGCCCTCCTCTCCACAACTAAAAGTGTGCTTAATTTCTATTTTTTCAAATGAAAGGTCATGAACCTGAAATAGTAACTCTGTTTTCCTTTCTCCCCAAACGCTGCCTGAAGTTCTGATTATTTCCAGCATTTTCTTGTCTTATTTTGTATGGCGGATGCTGTGGAATCAGGCTCCACCAGCAGCAGAGGATTCCGTGTCCTATTAAGAACAAGCTTCTCTTTATATAATGACCTTGCGTAACCCCAAAAATATCCCAAAGCACTTCAGAACCAGCTTTTAAAATGCAGTCACTGTTATCCATTCAAACACAGCAGCCAATTTATAAACAGCAATGATAGACACAAAATGCTGGAGTAACTCAGCAGGAAAGGCAGCATCTCTGGAGAGAAGGAATGGGTGACGTTTCGGGTCGAGACCCTTCTTCAGACTCAAACGGCAATACCATACAAATAACAACGGAGTTATTTATTAGTTGGGGCTGGAACAGAGTTCCATGGTAGTTGGAACAGAGAATACATTACCTTGATCTTTCTCAAATCGTACAATCAGTATACATATATATGCAACTAAATACACATGCAACTAACAATAAAATGGAAGATCTATTTAATGATACTTTTATCTGACATATTTTCAACAATGGATGCAAGGATGTCTCAATACTACACTGAAATGCCATCCAAGGTCATGTATTCATGGTTGCAATAGGATCTTGAATCCACACAACTTTTTGAGTGAGAGTTGAGATGCCACTTCTCAGCCAAGCTGACACACTTGCTCTGAGGATACAATTAGTGGGTATAGGTTGGCTCTTTTATAATTCTGTTGCATTCTCCGAGATGCCACTAAGCAAACTTCTTGACAGCTTACATCACTGAAACTTACATTCAGAACTTGGCTTTGCAGAGCGAGCATAGTAGATCAGAGGACAGTGCAGCACAGGAACAGGCTCTTCAGTCTACAATGTCCATGCAAAACATGATGCCAAATCAAATTATCTCCTCTGCCTGCATGTGATCCATATCACTCCAATCTCCGCATAACCATGTGCCGATCTATAAAACTTTTATCTGCCCCCACCACCATCTCTGGCAACATGTTCCAGGCACCTGGCACTCTCTGTACATCTCCTTTAAAATTTGCCCTGTAGTCTTTGACATTTCCTTCCTGGTTTAACAGGTTCTGACTGTCCACCCTATCTATGCCTCTCGTAAATTGATATAGTTCTATCAGGTCTCCCTGTATGTGGTAATAGTTCATCCTAATATTCAATATCAGCTAAAGTTCACAGTCTTTTCAAAGTTTAATCAACAGTGAAGACAAGCAATCCTTTTTACTGCAGGAAATAAAATTTTGTTTTAAGAAATATTGAACACAGAACAATATTTCATCCAAAATGTAAACAGATAAAGGCTGAAGTTGTTCAGCAGAACAGGAAGCTGTCTCTGCAAAGAAAAATAGATTTAACATTTCAGGTGAATCATGTTACATTATTCGATGTTGAATTTGAGTTCAAGCTATGACCACAAACAACCTCTGATGCAAGAACATCAAAATAAAATGTTAATTCTACCCCTCTCTCCACAAATGCAACCTGACTTGTTGAGTATTTATCAGTATTTTCTGTTTTTATTTCAGATTTCCAACACCAAAGCACTTCGCTTTCAACATATTCTATTTGTTTTTCATCATTAATGTGTTTTTGAAATAAAAACAGAAAATAGATCGGGCCAGGATATATGCAGTCATCATGAGAAATTGGATAGGATGCATTTATTCCTACTGGAAGGTACGTGGCTGAGGGATAGTCCTATAGATATTTATAAAGATTGAGAGATAGGATAGATAGATGTCCTTTTTTTCCCAGGGTAGGGCCTCCAGAACTAGAGGGTACAGATTTAAGGAGAGGAAAGAAATTTAATGGAGATCTGGGCGGTAAGTTTATCCACACAGAGGGGAGAGGTTATGCGGAGAGAGCTGCCAGAGGAAGAAGTGAAGACAGATACAATTACAATGTTCAAAAGGAATTTGCACAGTTACTTGGATAGAAAAGGCATAAAGGGATGCAGGAAGTAGTACACAGTCATCACGGTCACTATGGGAAAGAAGCAGTGAACGTGCCTGTTTCTGTGCTGTACAATCATCTAATTGTATATCTCCGGGCTGTATATCAAATATGTGGAAGAAAGCACAATGCCTTTATCACTTCAAAATCAGGGCTAAATTCTTGTACATTATCCTCATGGCAACTTAATTATGAATGATTTAGGAAGGCATAGATTTTGGTGTAATTAGCATGACAGAACAATTTCCCAATCTATATTGCTACACCTTCTCATTTTTATTTTTCTAGATACATACCCCAGACCCAGGGGAGAGAGCACGACCAAAATATGACTTTTTTGCCCAACTCCTGCCAATTTCTCATTGCCTCTCATTGCCTCCAATTAACTTGATTCAATGAAGCTCTCCACATAACAACATGCCACATTTCCTAAAGGTGGCTGTGTGAAAATGGTGACTGGGGATGGAGTTTCAGCCTGTGATTACCCTTTCTTCCAGGGCAAAATCTTTTTATATTATTGCCAAGGTTGATTTTGAGGATGTTGATTCACACTTCCAGTAGACCAATTTTACATTAATTGATCTAAAAGTTTGTAAGCCCATTCGAAAAATGTCGCTTCTGGAAAGAAAATTTGTAGACAAAGGTAAAAATAGTCATCTTTGTCCGTGCTAAAGCCTTTGAAGCATAAATTTCCTTCATCTATTAGAAATAATAATGTCTCCTAAATGGTTTTAATAGAGACTCTTACCTAGTTATTATGCACCAAGTATTCAGTCACAGCATTAAACGACTTACTGCTTGTTATAAATACATTAATACTGTGTCTGCTGAACAAAGAAAATAAACCAGTTTAATTATTCTTGAAAAGACTAACTTAAATGACATCTGCAGGAGTTTCTGGATATTTTATGATTTCCTATTGGAGCATTTTATACAATATTTTTGACAATGTTAATAAAAAGATCCTCATTTCATAAGGAATGCCCTGGTAAGATTGGCCACAAACATATTATGAAGTTCAGATGGTTAATCCTTTAATCTGCTGTTATTTAGAAAATCGACAGACCTGTACCCATGAGACATTCTAATTTATCACCGACTGCAAATTAACCAGTTTCCTAAATGTTCCATTTAAATGACAAAGGAAATCTAAATGCATAACTTTAGCAGAACTGGGAACCATAGAAACTATAAAACATTCTGTATGGGTAATTCTCAGATGCTCCTCTCTTCAATTTTGTTTTTCTCCGATCCATTTCTATTTTTTTTCTAAATTTAATTTCTCCCGATATTAGTTTAGTTTAGTTTAGTGTAGTTTAGTTTGGAGATAGTGCAGAAACAGGCCCTTCGGCCCATAGAGTCCACGCCGGCCAGCGAGCCACATGCATTAACATTCTCCGACACACACTAGGGACAATTTACAATTTTACCAAGCCAACTAACCTACAAACCTGCACGTCTTTGAAGTGTAGGAGGAAACCAGAGAAAACCCATGCAGGTCACAGGGAGAATGTGCAAATTCCGTATCGACAGCACCCATAGTCAGGATCGAACCGGAGTCTTTGGCGCTGTAAGGCAGCAACTCGACCACTGGACCACCGTGCCACCCTTTAGTATCTCTAGAACTGATGAACATGCTTCATTTGTATATGTTTGTTTGATTAATATCAAGCCACTTTCCTGTCCACGTCATATTCCATCCGTATTGATTCATGGTTTTGTCAGCCGCCTGCCCTGGCAATAAAAGGGAAACATCATTCATATTAATAATTCCTTGTTTACATGACAACTCTCAAATTTGTAATATTGAATTTTTGTAGCGTTCATTCACTGATTTTTTTAAATCTGTTGGCAGTGAGCAAGAAGAGATATGAGGATGTAGCAACATCTGTTAGTCATCTGTGTTCATGTAAAGTTCCCTTCACAATAGTTTCTGCATTAAAAGGACTTTTATGTGGACATGGCTCTAGTAATAAGAGACTCATTAGTTAAGGGGACAGACAGGAGATTATTTGACAGCAAATGGGTCTCCAGGATGACATGTTACCTCCCTGAATGCAGAATATTCTCAAGGGTGAGGGGGAGCAAACAGAAGTCATTGCACACAAAATGAAATAGGTAGGAAAGGGGATGAAATCCAGCAGAGTGTATAAAGGGAGTTCAGAAAAAAAGGTTAACTTGCAGGACCAAAAGGGTAGTAATCACCAGATTACTATGAGTAAGGGTAAGAATTGGAGGCTTGGACAGGTGAATGTGTGGTTGAGGAGTTGGAGCAGGGGAGCCAAGATTCTGATTTTTGGACCATTGGAATCTCATCTCATGCAAAGGTGACCAATACAAGATGGACATTCAAGAGAGAGCTAGATAGAGCTCTTAAGGATAGCGGAGTCAGGGGGTATGGGGAGAAGGCAGGGACGGGGTACTGATTGAGAATGATCAGCCATGATCACGTTGAATGGCGGTGCTGGCTCGAAGGGCCGAATGGCCTACTCCTGCACCTATTGTCTATTGTCTATTGTTTATTGTCTATTGTCTATTGTCTATTGACAGTTTGCACCTGATCTGGAGGGGGACCAATATCCCAGGATGTAGGTTTGTTAGTGCTGCCCAGGTAGATTTAATCTAGATTGCCTGGTGGTGGGGGGGGGGGTCCAGTGCAACAGTGAGGCAGGTGGGAAGTTGGAAGTCAGTACAGAGGCAATAACAACAAGTTCAGTGGACAGGATAGGCAAGAGAATGGCAGCGAGTGAGGAAAGATCATAAGGTCATAAGGTTATAAGTGATAGGGGTAGAATTAGGCTATTCAGCCCATCAAATCTACTCCGCCATTCATTCATGGCTGATCTATCTCTCCCTCCAAACCCCATTCTCCTGCCTTCTCCCCATGACCTCCATAATGGAGGGATTATATGGCAATTATTTCAATGTTAGAGGCCAAAGTATTCATCGACGTGCGGAGCAGCAGGAGATGGGCAAAGTATATTTTTCCATTGTTTTTACAGCAGACAAAGGTATGAAGATGAGGAAACTTGAGAATATAAATGGAGAGGTCATGATGACAGTCCGTATTACAGTCAAGGAGTGTTGGACATCCTAGGAAGCATAAAGATAGAAAAATCTTCTGGGCCTGATTAGATACTTCCAAAGACACGATGAGAAGGTAAAGGGAAAATTGCAGGAGTCCCAGCTGAGATACAAAATGTACCAAGAGTGTTGATGAGGGCAGACCTGTGGACCTTGAGTATATGAACTCCAGCAAGGCCTTTCATAGGTTCTGCTTGATAGGCTGCTCTGGAAGGTTAGATCACATAGGATCCAGGGAGATCTAACTAACTGGATGCAGAATTGGCTTCATGGTGGAAGCAGAGGGGGGTGATGGAAGGATGTTTTTCGTTCTGGACGCATGTAACTAGTGGTGTGCATCAGGGATCAGTACTGGGCCGATGTTGTTTTTTATCTACATCAATGATTAGGATGAGAATGTACAAAGCATGATTAGTAAGTTTGCAGGTGAACAATGAAGATGTTTATCAAGAATTCCAAGAATTATCAAGAAGGGTGGCAGAGCAGCGCAGCGATAGAGTTGCTGCCATTCAACGGCAGAGACCCTAGTTTGATCCTGACTATAGGTGCTATCTGTACAGAGTCTGTACCTTCTCCCCGTGACCGCTTGGGTTTTCTCCGAGATCTTCTGTTTCCTCCCACATTCCAATGACATACAGGTTTGTAGGTTAATTGGCTTAGTATAAATGTAAATTGTACCTAGTGTGTGTAGGATAGTGTTAATGTGCGGGGATTGCTGGTCAGTGCGGACTCGGTTGGTCGAAGGGCCTGTTTCCGTGCTGTATCTCTAAACTAAACTAAATTGCAGTGGGATCTTGGTCAGCTGGTCAAGTGGTCCAAGGAATGGTAAATGGAATTTAATTCAGGTAAAAGCAAGCTATTGCATTTTAGGAAGTCAACACTTGTGTGGAAGTCAAACCAGGGCAGGATTATTATCGTGAGCAGTAGAATCCTGGGGAGTATTGTGGTGCAGAGGGATACAGGAATACAAGTACATAGGTCCCTTAAAGTGGCATTGCAGGTAGACATGGTGGTGAAGGGGCTTTAGGCACTCTTGGCTTCAACGGTCAGGGAATTGAGTGTAGAGGTCAGTGGGTGTATGGTATCAACTACCACAGGAAGTTGCTGAAGCAAGTACAATGACAATTATAAAAGACGTTTGGACAGGTGGGAAAGATTTAGAGGGATATGAACTGAACACAGGCAAATGATGGGTCATCTTGGCCATCATGGACAACTTGACCCAAAGGGCTTGTTTCTATACTGTATGACTTTACTAACCACTTTGCCACTCGACAAAATTAAAATTTGATTTAAAACAATATTCATTAAGTGCATTGATGATGTATTTCTAAATAGTCTAACTAATATTTGCTTACGAATGGATAGGATATTCTTTAGATTGTTGTAGTACATAACCTTTTCCATATGAGCTTAAGGCTGTGTCACTAAAATGGATATTTGTGGGTATCCTTTTCACTATCTAACTTTCTCTTATCTTGATACTGCTCAACATCCTCTCTCATTTACTGACAGCTATGTTAACAGATAGATTATTTTCTGTTGGAAACAAAATTGGAATCAGGAAGGGACTTAAAAATCAATTTGGAAACAACACAAATATAACCACTAATAGCATCTACACGAACAAAATTATATTCCCCAAATATCTGTGGTGCTTTGAGTCTGTGCTTTGAATCAATGGCACAGCAATGGGTATCCATCTGACTCACCGTACTGACCTACTTTTTCCTATAGAAATACATTTGCACAGAGACGGATAGTGTTCCCTCTGTGACTGCTGCAAAAAGCTTTGAAGTAAAAGGGGCCATGATCTCTAGAATAAAGAGGTGAAAGATTATTCATTTACTGCTGATCACAGAAAGCCTGTTCCCAAACAATAAATAATACGTACACCATTCTATTCAGATGTGAGTCAAACCTTGTTTTTCCGTGGGGAACAGGGGGGGAGGTGGGGGGGGGTCTCTCTGAGGCCATGGCTGAGAAAAGGCTACTGGCATTAGTACTCCAGAAAAGCAATAAAGATAAAAGTAATAAATGGCAATAAAGGTGAAAGCAATAAATGGTACAGAAACATCATGAATGGCTGGGGGTTTTTTAACTGCTACAATTCACACAACACTTTCAGACATGAAATTTTATTAACAGATCATAAACTTACCCCCCAAAAAGTTTTATTTTGTCAAAGTACAAAAAATAAAGCTTCTTATTCCTTCATAAAAAGGTGTTGTATATTGGCCCTGTCTTCCATGGAAGAAAGCCTTCCACAAATTACCCTTTTCCATATGTTTACAGCGTATGAGTTTCACTGAAGTAGAATGCTCTACCATTGAGAATATCCTTCAACATTCATTTCATATGCAACATGGCATGACAGGGAAGATTTCCCCAGTGTAGTATTTGTATCAAATTATAAATCTATTTATAAAGTGAAGATTCACAATTTTGTTGAACCGAATTCAATCTTCTCCCAAAATATGTAATGACAACAGCGCATTTAAAGGCACGTCTTTAATTCATAGAATATTTGACTATGATATGATTAGCTTGGAAACAAAGACCCTTTATTGGTTGAAGTCATTAATTTAAACTGTCACTGGACGCTATGAAGTGTTTTAAAGTTCTGTTTTGTAATGTATTTTAAGCCCAGCAGTCGGACTGGTAAACTCCATTCACTGAAGTCAAATCTGTATCTGATATTATCATATCATATCATATATATACAGCCGGAAACAGGCCCTTCGGCCCACCAAGTCCGTGCCGCCCAGCGATCCCCGCACATTAACACTATCCTACACCCACTAGGGACAATTTTTACATTTACCCAGCCAATACCATTGCAAATATTTCCAAATCATGAATATCGTAGTAAGATTCTGCCTCCCCCTCTTACTTTACGTTAGACTTTAGAGATACAGGTCAGAAACAGGTCCTTTCACCCACCGAGTCGTCACCGACCAGCGATCACCCTGTACACCAGCACTATCCTTCTCACTCGGGACAATTGTTTTGACAATTTTTGCAACTTACCGAAGCCAATTAACCTCCAAAATCTGTACATCTTTGGAGTGTGGGAGGGAACAGGAGCACCTGGAGAAAATCCACGCAGTCACAGGGAGAAAGTATAAACTCAGTACAGACTGCATCCGTAGTCAGGATCGAACTGGGGTCTCTGACACTGTATGGCAGCAAATCTACTGCTGCGCCACTGTGCCCCCCAATGCCTCTCTCTACTTTTATAAAATAATAACACTTCTCACTCACAACACAGTGCACCCCATATGACATCAGCATTCTACTTACAACCCCAGCGACGACCATCTATTCCTTCTGTGACTGAGGAAGACAAAACTGCCCGGCTGACAATAGCTCGATACTGTAGATACAACTAGAGGGAATGGAACAATGGTAGCCTGGGCCCGTGTGAATCAAAGATATGATTTGTAGGCTGATCATATCAATGCAAGTTTGATACAAAGGCCAGAGAGTGGGTAACTCATTACAATACCCAATCCATTATATTTCGCTTGACTTTTCATGATGTGTAAATTCTTTTCTATTTTAATTTGTCAGTTTCTTTATTTTTCAACCTCAGAAGGAAAAGGTTGCGTACTACAGCAATGCAAAGAATATCCTATCCAGTCGTAAGTAAAATATTAGTTAGACTATTTAGAAATACAACATCAATAAATTTAAAGACGCATTGTTTTAAATCGAATTTTTCAAACATTTACCATCCGGCTTTGCACATTTCATTAATGGAACCGATGATCAAATGAACTTCCACTTAAATTGGGTGAAATTGAAAATAATACCGTCAGATTAAATGAACTGCCAGCAGCTGAAAACAAAGGGGCAAAAGGTGCTATCCAATGAAACTCCAGTCATTTCCCAACAGGCTCTTTCTCCTTAGAAAAAAATATATATACTGTGTGTGCTTTCATCACCAACCTCATGATTTTAGTGCTGGGAGATGCCAACAAAGAGCACTCTGTTCCTCTCTGCTATTCCTAGCAGAGACCGTCCATTAGGCTCGGTGTACAGACTGTTTTAAAAATTCATTATACGTGCAGCTGAACAATCTTGGCAACGCATTGCTACTCCGTCGTCTCTTTCTTGTCTTCAGTCATTTCATTTTGTGATTTAACTCTGTCAGTCTTACCTCCTCTGCTGCTGAGCACAATGGCACTCACCTGCTTTACTTAAAGTGAAAATTATGGCCTTACTTCATACATTCGACCCCAAATAAATTTCGAGAGCAAATACATAAAGCATGCTCAGCTCACAAGCATAGTACAAGTACTGGGACATCTCAACATAATATGACCGCTGAAGGCCACCAACAAAAACACCTCAACATTTTTAGAGTTTAATTAGCAAAAACAGCCTCCAATTTTTATTTTTGTGTTTGCACCTGCCTACACCATTTCCTCTGGCACATTGGCCCTCATCAGTCAGAGTACAGAGTATAGAAGTCGGGAGGTCATGATGCGGTTGTATAAGACGCTGGTGAAACCGCATTTAAAATATTATGTTCAGTTCTGGGCACCATGTTACAGGAAAGATATTGTCAAGCTTGAAAGGGTTCAGAGAAGATTTACGAGGATGTTGTCAGGATTAGATGGTGTGAGCTATAGGGAGAGGTTGAGTAGGCTGGGTCTCAATTCCTTGGAACGCAGGAGGATGAGGGGTGATCTTATAGAGATGTACAAAATCCATGAGAGGAATAGATCGGGTAGACGCAGACTCTCTTTCCCAGAGTAGGGGAATTGAGGTCCAGAGTACATAGGTTCAAGGTAAAGGGAAAAGATTTAATAGGAATCAGAGGAGTAACGTTTTCACACAAAAGGTGGTGGGTGTATAGAACAAACTGCCAGATGAGCTAGTTGAGGCTGGGACTATCCCAACGTTTAAGAAACAGTTAGATAGGTACCTGGATAGGACAGGTTTGGAGCGATATGGACCAAGCGCAGGCAGGTGGGACTGGTGTAGCTGGGACATGTTGGCCAGTGTGGGAAAGTTGGGCCGAAGGGCCTGTTTCCACTCTATGACTCTATGACTATAGACACAAAAAGATGGAGTAACTCAGCGGGACAGGCAGCATCTCTGGAGAGAAGAAATGAGTGATGTTTTAGGTTGAGACCCTTCTTCAGACTGACTGAAGAAGGGCCTCGACCAAAAACATCACCCATTCTTTCTCTCCAGAGATGCTGCTTGTCCCGCTGAGTTATTCCAGCATTTTGTATCTATCACCAGCCTGTAGTTCCCAGACTTTTCCTTGCAGTCTTTCTTAAGTAGAGGCACAGCATTAGCCACCCTCCAGTTTCTAGCACCTTCACCCAAGGCTATCAGTGATACAAATATCTCTTCCATCTCTAAATCAAATCCATATCACAGAGTTTCCCACTCATTGGCAAATTTTTTAACTGAACACCACCAACAGAATTCAGACTTTCAGAATTCATTCATTATTCTATCTGGGACATATGACAATAAAACACTCTTGACTTTTGACTCTTAACTTTTGATAGCTTCCATGTGTAAATGAACACATTTTTGGTGCTCCATTAATGTTGAATCTCTAATATCACCTGTTGTTTATTGACATCCATAACAAATAATATAGTATTCCAAATCTTATTGTATTTTTTAATAGTTCATGATAGCCATGAGTATAAATTCATGCCTGCATCAATGGGCAGCACAGTGGCTGCTGTCTCACAGTGTCAGTGACCCAGGTTCAATGCTAAGCTCAGGTGTTGTCTGTGTGGAGTTTGCACATTCTCCTTGTGACCCATGGGTTTCCTCCAGGTGCTCCAGTTTCCACCCAGATCCCAAAGACAGGCGGGCTTTTAGGTTAATTGTAAACTGCCCCTTGTGTGTAAGGAGTAGATGAGAAAGTTGGATAACATAGAACTAGTGTGGCTGAAGAAGGGTCCCGACCTGAAACATCACTCATACGTTTTCTCCAAAGTTGCTGCCTGACCTGCTGAGTTACTCCAGCACTTTGTGTCTATCTTTAGTGTGAATGAGTGTTTGACAGTGGGCATGGATTTTGTGGGCCAACGGGCCTGTTTCCATGTCATTTCTCTGAACTGAACTAAAACTAAACTTAAACCAGTATTTTCCTGCGGATTGACTTCTGCGATTTACTATTAGACTCCAAAGATGCGCGACAGAAGAGTTTGAATGGATTTCTAGTTTTATTAAAACAGTTGGTGACCCTCCCCAAGAAAGGAGGCAAAGTACTAGCAATTTAACTGTACATAATACATGCTAATAATAGAATTTCCATAACCAACTGCAAATTATATTTGATAAATTTGGACTAATTACAATCATTAATCATTCAGCGTGAACACTATCACGCACCTGGCATGAACTATATCAGCAGCTGGCATCTGCACCAGCAGCCATTGTTGACACAAAAGAGTGAACCCAGAGCTGAACAAAACTCTTGGCACATGAGCAGTCAGTGATTAAATAAATCACAACAGATACTTCAGAGAAGCTTTTGGGCAGCAAACTGACATCCGAGTTGCGGCAATATGACTATTACATTTGCATTTTGTATCTGTTATCCACACTGTTTAACGAAACTACAATGTGTATTTGTGAAGTACGGCATACGTATGGGGTTCGACAAAGTATGTGCCTTCCCCTGGCCGGCTATTGTAGAGTCAATGGGCACAATCTCAGAATAAAGCAACAAAGCCAGAGGTCAGAAATGTCTTCATTCAGAGGGTTATGAAACTTTGGGATCCTCCATCCAAGTTGGATGGGGAGACTCGGTCAATGATTATATTCAATACATAGATCTGCAGATTTTTGGCTGAGTTAAGGAACTTAGTAAAGGAAAACAGAGCTGAGCCATGATTTTGTTGAACGGTAGAGCAGTCATGAGTAGTCGACTGGCCTTCTCCTGCTTCTATTCCTTATATTCTATCTATACCCCGAGATCTATATGCACATAAGATACTTTGATCGATCAAGATAATAGCGTGAAATATCATAATGAAAGAGGAAAAAATTAAAACTCTATCCTAGACATTTGACTCACAATTCTAACTTGTCAGGAAGTTTCAATACAAATCTTACCCTCCTCTGTGGAGGTGGCCCATCATAGATGATGATAGCAAGGCTGTGCACATTGCACAAAAACCTGTGCGTGGGAGAGATTAAGGTGGAGAGGCTATTGCACACGGGCAACACCACCCTCTCGGCTGCAGGATCTGGATTCCAGGGGCACGGTTAGACGTTACGGCTGGAGACTCCCTTGGCTGCACTGGATGGCCATGTCTTCTTTCATGCTTTGACAAGCCCTCTGCACTCCACAGTGTGCTGCTGAGTCGCCTTCCTGGCCGCTGACCCCTTCAGTGGATTTCCTCCACCCAATCTACCGGATAACAGACTTCACATGCTGGGCTGAGCAGGTCCCTAAACTCACCGAGGGTTTGAGACCCGTTGGCTACCCTCACCTTGGTTTAACACGCCTGCCGAAGAGGTTTTCCAGGGTGTGGCCGCTGTCACGTTGCTAACAGCTTCTTGGGGCCACAGGTGAGAGCTGGCTGCCAGGTGGGGACCAAAGGTGGACAAACTACCCTCAGAGGAGCACGACATGTCCCCCACCAGAGGTGCTCCCCCTCCTTGAGCAATCCCATACACCCTCCTCTGTACTTTAATCAGATATGAACTGAACGGAGCAGGCAACATGAATGGTTTAAGAGGGAATTGCAGTAAAACCTCTGAGAAGGGACGGCCTAGGGGAAGTGTGAGAAAAGCATTTAAGAATGCAAAGCAATTACAACAGGTGCAAGAACTTCAGAAACCAAGAATGCTGATCGTAAGTAAGAAAAACTAAAATCAATGAGAAATCCGGAAAGAATTGCCACAGCAGAATTGTGATCAATAAACGGAACTAATATCCATGGCATAGTGAGTAACTCCTACCAATTTTGACAATGGAAACTAAAAAACGGGAAATATCTCAAATGTTGATAACTTAATTTCACCTGTTGTACACTGTCCCACAGCGCCTAAGACCCAGGTTCAATCCCGACTATGGATGCTAGCTGTGCAGAGTTTGTATGTTCTCCCTGCGACTGTGTGGGTTTTCTCTGGGTACTCTGGTTTCCTCCTGCATTCCAGAGACATGCAGGTTTGAGGGTTAAATGGCTTCTGTAAATTGCCCCAAGTGAGTAGGATGTAAAAGTGGAATAACATAGAACTAGTGTATGGAGGAACGATGGTCGGCATGGACTCGGTGGGCCGATGGGCCTGTTTCCACGCTGTGTCTCTAAACTAAACTATCACACAAATTCAATTTTCATTCAAATCAATACGTGCAAGTTCTCCAAAAATGATGATGACATTTTTTAAAGGAACTGAACAGGAAGCAGGGGGTTTTATTGGAATCTACTAATATTGTTAAAATGTACAAAGCATCGAGAGGTAATTTATGTAAAAACAGACATAATAGGTCAATGCTTTTCACCTCCCTGAAGAACATTACAACACTCTCCAGTATTTGGTGATGTTCCTACATTACTGGACATTTATCCTACAGGAACCAAAATGTTAATTCCATTTCATTGACATTTACTAAACTACAATAAAGGACAGATGTTAATATCATATCTAGTATTGAAGATGCGTGTCATGCTTTTTAGGTAACTTATATTTCTTTCCCTTTCATCGTGGTGTTTTATTCTTTACAAATAAATTCAACTTTGTGCTGTAAAATTGAATAAAACAATTAACTGAATTTAACAACAAAAATTAAATGTGACGTAAGATCATACAGTTAAAACCAACATCTCTTTCCTAACAGATGAAATAACTTTGATGAAGGTTGCTTTGTCTTCTTGAAATGCTATGCAATTCTAGGCTGTCACAGATGTTTCCATATTATTCTATCATAAGATTATTTGAATGGGGAAGACAGAAATGTATCCTTCTGCTTCCACAGATGTTTTAGACTGAGGTTAGACAATTGACAATAGACAATAGGTGCAGGAGTAGGCCATTCAGCCCTTCGAGCCAGCACCGCCATTCAATGCGATCATGGCTGATCACTCTCAATCAGTACCCCGTTCCTGCCTTCTCCCCATACCCCCTCACTCCGCTATCCTTAAGAGCTCTATCCAGCTCTCTCTTGAAAGCATCCAACGAACTGGCCTCCACTGCCTTCTGAGGCAGAGAATTCCACACCTTCACCACCCTCTGACTGAAAAAGTTCTTCCTCATCTCCGTTCTAAATGGCCTACCCCTTATTCTTAAACTGTGGCCCCTTGTTCTGGACTCCCCCAACATTGGGAACATGTTATCTGCCTCTAATGTGTCCAATCCCCTAATTATCTTATATGTTTCAATAAGATCCCCCCTCATCCTTCTAAATTCCAGGTTGTTTTATTCACCTTTATTTGCAGTTATAAGAAGCAACTTGGTTTCAGGATCTGAACTTGGAGTATGTTTTCTGGCACTCTATATGACAGCAAGAGATCCCACAGCCAATCTGCATATTGTAATAAAATGCAGATTAATATTTATAAGAGCAGCTGTCATATTCGAGGATGTTGAAGCTTTATTAATGTAATCGCCAGTCCAGTGTCAATATAAGACTCCGCAGTGAAGTTGTAAGGTTGGAATAATGAGTATCTCACACAAGATTCCCAAAGAGTAAGAGTCCCAAAAATGTGGTGCTCATTGTCATAAACATTCTTCTGATCAAAGTAAAATATTGTCTTTAATGCTGGCTGTTTCCCAGTATAATTCTCCTCAGAATGCAAAGCTTCTGATTCAGACTCGCTTATTCTAACCCACAGTTATGCAAGTGCCGGAGACCCATGAGAACGTAAATGTTGGAATAATAAAAGTATTGGAGGAACTCAGCAGGCCAGGCAGCATCTGTGGAGGGATGCTTACGGGCAACATTTCCGGTCGAGATCCTTTTCAAACTCAAAACGTAAAGGCTATTGATTTAATTGCCTTAGCAATTTTCTTTCTTTCATTTTTACATTGCCAGGCTTACACTTTCAGCGGGATATATCAAATGTTTTAGGTCATTGAACTCTCCATGATCAACATCAATGCATGATCAACATCTACAACCGATCTCCAGCCAATTTCACCAAACTGCTGCTGCCATTTCAATAGACAATAGACAATAGACAATAGGTGCAGGAGGAGGCCATTTGGCCCTTCGGGCCCTTCGAGCCAGCACCGCCATTCAATGTGATCATGGCTGATCATTCTCAGTCAGTATCCCGTTCCTACCTTCTCCCCATACCCCCTGACTCTGCTATCCTTAAGAGCTCTATCTAGCTCTCTCTTAAATTTCAGCTCCCATTTCCTGATGGGATGAATTCCCTCATATATATTGTAGCCCACGTTGCCATTCTACAATAATATGGTTAGTAGCCCCAAAAAAAATTAAAATTAATTCAATGACAGAATTCAACCTGTCAATCCTTCGAACACCTGTTTGAGCACCTAAACTGGCTTCATCAAAGAGATAGATTGATGCCATCTGGCGCATCAAATGATTCAAGATGATTGTGGGTGCTTGGGATAACACTCAGTTTGCAATCATGCAACACGATGTGAGGTTGCACTGTAAATGACAGATGTTATGTGACAGACACAAAAAGCTGGAGTAACACAGCGGGACAGGCAGCACCTCTGGAGAGAAGGACCCACATAGGAGATTAGTGGGCAAAATTAGAGCACATGGTATTGGGCTGACATGGACAGAAAATTGGTTGACAGACAGAAAGCAAAGAGTGGGGATAAATGGGTCCCTTTCAGAATGGCAGGCAGTGACTAGTGGGGTACCGGAAGGCTCGGTGCTGGGACCGCAGCTATTTACAATATACATTAATGACTTGGATGAAGGGATTAAAAGTAACATTAGCAAATTTGCAGATGATACAAAGCTGGGTGGTGGTGTGAGCTGTGAGGAAGATGCTATGAGGTTGCAGGGTGACTTGGACAGGTTGGTGACTGGGCGGATGCATGGCAGATGCAGTTTAATGTGGATAAGTGTGAGCTTATCCACTTTGGTGGTAAGAATAAGAAGGCAGAATATTATCTGAATGGTGTCAAGTTAGGAAAAGGAGACGGACAATGAGATCTTGGTGTCCTAGTGCATCAGTCACTGAAAGGAAGCATGCAGGTACAGCAGGCAGTGAAGAAAGCCAATGGAATGTTGGCCTTCATAACAAGAGGAGTTGAGTATAGGAGCAAACAGGTCCTTCTGCAGTTGTACAGGGCCCTAGTGAGACCACACCTGGGGTACTGTGTGCAGTTTTGGTCTCCAAATTTGAGGAAGGATATTCTTGCTATTGAGGGCGTGCAGCGTAGGTTTACTAGGTTAATTCCCAGAATGGCGGGACTGTCATATGTTGAAAGACTGGAGCGGCTAAGCTTGTATACGTTGGAATTTAGAAGGATGAGAGGGGATCTTATCGAAACATAAGATTATTAAGGGGTTGGACACGTTAGAGGCAGGAAACATGTTCCCAATGTTGGGGGAGTCCAGAACCAGGTGCCACAGTTTAAGAATAAGGGGTAGGCCATTTAGAACGGAGATGAGGAAAAACTTTTTCAGTCAGAGAGTTGTAAATTTGTGGAATTCACTGCCTCAGAAGGCAGTGGGTCCAATTCTCTGAATGCATTCAAGAGAGAGCTAGATAGAGCTCTTAAGGATAGCAGAGTCAGGGGGTATGGGGAGAAGGCAGGAACGGGGTACTGATTGAGAATGATCAGCCATGATCACATTAAATGGTGGTGCTGGCTCGAAGAGCCGATTGGCCTACTCCTGCGCCTATTGTCTATTGTCTATTAGACAATAGACAATAGACAATAGGTGCAGGAGAAGTTTTTCCTCGTCTCAGTTCTAAATGGCCTACCCCTTACCCCTATTGTCTATCCTTATCCATTTTGACTTCCCTGCAACTCGTGCTCGGATAACAACCTGTCCCTAAATACCACCAAGACCAAGATCATCAACTTCCGTAGGTCACATAACGGGGAATATGCCCCGATCTCTATCAACGGGGACAGTGTGGAGAGAGTGTCCAGCTTCAATTTTCTGGGCACTCACATTTCGGAGGACCTAACATGGTCCAATAACACTGCTGCACTGGTCAAGAAGGCACAGCAAAGACTGTTCTACCTAAGAACACTGAAAAAGTCTGGTCTACCCCAACAGCTGCTGACGACCTTCTACCGCTGCACCATAGAGAGCATCCTAACGCATGGCATCCCTGTGTGGTACCTCAGCTGCACGGAGGCAGAAAGGAAAGCTCTACAGCCGGTAGTCCATAGAGCTCAGAGGGCCATCGGAACATAGCTACCAGACTTGGAGGGTATCTACAACACACGATGCCTCAGAAAAGCCACCAGCATCCACAAAGACTCTTCACACCCCTGCAACAGTCTGTTCGAACTCCTTCCATCGGGCAGACGATACAAGGCCTTCTACACTCGCACCTCCAGACTCAGGAGCAGCTTCATCCCCAGGGCCATAGCTGCTATGAACCGGTCCTGCTGAGCCGGATGGTCACATCGCACAGTGATCCGGCAGAGATCAACTTGCACTTTATCCTGTCTAAAACTGTTACAATTGTTTCGTTGGTTTGCTATTGTCTAAATTAATTAAACTATTGCATCGTATGGGAGGCGCATTCCCAATCTCGTTGTACCCCAGGGTACAATGACAATAAAGATATATTGTATTGTATTGTATTGTATTGTATTGTACCAGCAATACTGTTGAATGTTAACGGCCTCCTCAGTTTGGGGGGTAATTCTGGATGATCAATGCATGTCAACAATATTAGCAATGCTTACATACAAAGAATGAACAGAAAAAAAACAATACAAAAATCCCAGGTAATAAACAAAATGATCACTAATTTTCATTTAGTGTCCACAACAGTCAGCATTTAAAAACAATTCACATCCTTCTGCTGGCTGTAAGGATCCTGTATGAAATAATCTGTGCAGTTTTCATCCCCAGAGCACAAGCTAAATTGGAACAAATTGGCATTGAGTTGGCAGTCTTTCTCATAAGGTCATGGAACGACTGCTGTGTGAAATGGAAAAAGAAACAAATTATGATTGCCCTACTGAGGTTAGGGCTATGGTGTGTGGTTGAGGGAGAGCAGGGAGGCCTTTACTCTCCATCTGGTCTGTATTATACCTGACCTGGAAATGCTTTAATCTGACATTGGGTCTTCAAAGTGGAAATATGCCTTGTTCCCTGTTGCTGACATTCCTCACCTCGATAAGCTCAAAAAAAAAAAAAATCACCAAAAAATAGAAACTGCAGGAGAAAAACAATAAAATAATATCCAGTGGGACACTGCAATGACAAAACATTTCCTGCAATTACCCAGATCCTATTATATTGCTACAGAAACTGCCGGCTCTAATAACGAAGAACAACCTCTAAGACCATGCTCTCTGAGGAGTAATTCCTTTATTGCTTCACCTATACTAAAGATTAATGACAACCGCCTCTCAAAGACTAATATTGTTGTGCCTACAATAAAGTACAAAGCTGCCCTATTCCTCTTCTGATGAAGTCAAACAGCTTTGGTTCTAAGTCTGGTGATCAGATTTGGAAAAAGGGTCATATACTTCCAGATTAAATATCAAAGATGAGGAGCTTATTGATATGCACCAAGTTCCTTTATGGTTTATAAATTTTTTAACACTCTGAAAATCACTTCAAAAGCACAATGATAATGGTTGAAAGATTGATGGAACATCCCTTTTATCCAGACATTCACATGATATTTTTATCAGATCTTACTTGATTCTGTCTTTGGGTAATCTAATTAATTTTGTTATCTAATCAATGAACAAAATGCATTGAATGAAATCAGTTGTCAGGTGCCCTGGCAATTGAGACACATGAAACCAATTTATTGACAGCACTGGGGTCATGTAAATCAAATATTACAAATCAAATCAATTTCTATTTGGTGTAATGAAGATAGAACATCATTTTCAAACAAACAAACTCATGAAGTTTATGATAAATGTGTAGGAAGGAACTGCAGATGCTGGTTTAAACCAAAAGTAGACACAAAAAGCTGGAGTAATTCAACGGGATAGGCAGCATCTCTGGAGAAAAAGGATGCTGTCTAACCCGCTGAGTTACTCCAGCTTTTTGTCTATCTTGAGTTTCTGATAAACCTGGTAATGCTCTTTGAACAACTCTGGGCACTATATTGGAGGAGGATCGTACCGTCACCAGAGGACTTGGACAAATGTGAAAAGATGTTTGCACAATTATTTCCTTTGAGTGAAGCTGATTAATAAGGTTTCAAAAATATAAAAATGCTGGGAGGTCTGTTAATATGTCTGCTTTATAACAAATCATCATGATCTGTGTGTCTCATCTTACAGGATAAGAAGATTAACAAATAGATTTCAAAAGGGAATTAGAAAAATTGTTGAAGGGGAAAAGGAAAAAATCCAAGACTGCGAAGAAGCAAGGAAGTGAGACTGATTAAATAGCTCTATCAAAGCGCTGTTACATGCACGATGCATTGGGCAGCATCCGGTTATATATCATTTTACGATCGGATCATTCAGAAAATAGACCCTTGTAAGGCCCATGGTGTAAAACATCCCACACTGTCAGAGTGAGGACAAACACAAAATGGAGGAACAGCACCTCATATTTCGCTTGGGCAGCGTACAACCCAGCTCACATCCAGTGTGGGGTGGGTCATTGAGAACAAAGAGGGACCTGACAAGGGGTGGGTCACCGAGAACAAAGAGGGTCCTGGTGTGTAGGGGCCCACCGGGAACAATGAGGGACTGGAGTGAATACTTTGTTACTTTGTCAGCATCTTATATGACTCTTTGCACACCTTGTGTGTGGTGTGCAAAACAAAGAATTTCAATCTGACATGTCACATGTGATAATAAAGTATCAATCAATCAATCAATCAATCAATCAATCAATCAATCAATCAATCAATCAATCAATCAATTGATTCACAGAGCAGGCTCAAAGATGTCAGCCAACAATGCACTGAAAGTATAAAATAACACAAGGAGGAATTTCTTTTGTCAGAGGTCAGTTCTCAGGCCCCCTCGGTCATGGCTGACCATGGGTGATGCATCCTAGTTGGCTGCTTGCTCCACACCTCGGCTAGAGCAGCGTCCCTTGTGGCTGAAGAGACCAATGTGGAAGTGACAGTCTCTGTCGCAAAGGTCACATTTGTGTGTGGTCTCTGGTCTGTTGAAGTTGCTGCGCTCCTTTCTGCGTGCCCGCTTGTCTGCCGCTGCGTTCATCAGTTTCTCTTCCCCCGTTTTGAGATGTTGGTTCAGGGTACCTCTCCACCTCGTACGGTCAGCTGCAAGGCTCTCCCAGGACTCCACATCGATGTTGAGTGCCTTCAAATCCCGCTAGCAGACATCCTTGTAACGTAGCTGGGGGCGGCCGAAGGTTCTCCTCCCAGATGTCAGCTCTCCATAGAGGATGTCTTTTGGAATACGGCCATCCTCCATGCGGTGGACATGGCCCAGCCACCGCAGCCTGTGCTGCCTGAGTAGAGTGTACATACTGGGAAGGCCAGCGCGAGACAGAATCTCGACATTGGACACTCTGTCTTGCCAGGATATACCCAGGATACGGCGGATGCTTCTAAGGTGGAAGGTGTTGAGTCTTCTCTCCAGTCTGGCATATGTAGTCCATGTCTCACTGCCGTACAGCAGCATGCTGTTGACACAGGAGCTGTAGACTGCTATCTTTGTCTTCATTGTCAGCTTTGGATTGGTCCAAACTTGAGTTGTGAGGCGAGCGAGAGTTGTAGCTGCCTTTCCAATCCTCTTGGCAATCTCTGTGTCCAAGGAGAGGTTGTCAATGATGGTGGAGCCGAGGTACATGAACTGGATGGACGGTATTGAGTTCGTAGTCATCGATGGTGATGACAGGCGGTGCCTCTGTATCCTGTCCCAGGACATTCGTCTTCTTTAGGCTGATGGTCAGCCTGAAGTCCTTGCAAGCCTGATAGAAGCGGTCCATCAGTGACTGTAGTTCCTGCTGGGTGTGGGACACAACTGCTGCGTCATCAGCGAACAACATGTCTCTGATGAGAGCTTCACATACTATTGTCTTGGCTCGGAGGCGGGTGAGGTTGAAGAGCCTGCCGTCTGATCCAGATGGCATATATTTAAGGCAGATATAGATAGATTCTCGATTAGCATAGATGTCAGAGGTTATGGGGAGAGGGCCAGAGAATGGAGGGAGAGATAGATCAGCCATGATTGAATGGTGGTGTTGACTTGATGGGCCTAATGACCTAATTCTATTCCTATCACTTATGACCTCATGAACATTCATGTCTCACACCAGGCAAGTACCAGGCATTGAGCGTTGTTAAAGGGAGAGTCTAACTATTTCCCCTTGTATTTCAAAATGCCACCTCAACTTTGGGGGGTTCACAGTAATTCAAATGCTTCAGCCACATAGATATTATGCCTGGATACAGAAAAGACTGCAGATGCTGGAATCTAGGGTGCAAACAGATTGCTGGAGATCCCCAAAATGTCAACTATTCCTCTGATTCCGCAGATGCCACTTGACCCGGTGAGTTCCTTCTGCAGTTTGTATTTTGTGGTAAATACATTAAGCTGCAAGAACGAGCTAAAGGCTGATTTTTCTCGGATGAGTGATTTACCACCTGGTTGTTCAATGTGCTATTTCCCAGGGCACATCAGATACATATGTGCCCTGGCGAGCAAAGCATTGGACAATTGCCTGGATAGGTACAACTCCAGTAACCTTCAACAGCATTGTCCAAGGCAACGCAGTTCATTTGAATGACATTACATGCATCTCCTCTTGACATTCACTCCATCCATTGCTGCCACACCTTGGCTGCAGCATTCACCATCTGCGAAGAGCATTGCAGCAACTCACCTAAACTTCACCAACAGCACCTCGCAAAATTGCAACCTTTACCATCACGAAACAAAGCTCATCAGACTCATGATGAAAATACCACCACACCCATGTTTGCCTTCAAATCACGCACTATCCTAATGTGGAAATGTGTCAGTGTTTCATGAGAGTCATAGAATCATACAGTGTGGAAACAGGCCCTTTGACCCAACCTGCCCACAACGGCCAACATGTCCCATCTACACTACACTAGTCCCACTTGTCCGCATTTGGCCCATCAATCTATTATATTACTAAAACTCTCATCTTGTATGTTTGTATGTATGTTTGTTTGTATGTATGTTATGTACATCCAAAACGGTACACGGTAGCGCAACAATTTTAGGCCCACCTTACTCACCATTGGCCTGTGGTGTGCAGTAGCAGGTTTCGTTCAAATTGTTGTTATATTTTAAAAGTTATTGATATTTTAAGCTTTAATAAATCCCTTTTCCACACGCCGTGCCCGTCAGCCACAGTAATACCTTTGTGTTCGACTTCACAATCGGAACCCAATGGGTCACATATGAGACCGCCATTTTGAGATCGCCATTTGATTGGCGAGAGTGGCGGCCAATGGGGGGGGTGAGGAGAGTGGAAGAGGCGGGACAGGAAGGAAGGGAAGAGACGGGATCCGCACGAGTGATGGGAGCGGCGGCCAATGAGGGATGGGGGTTGGAGTGGAAGAGGCGGGGCCGGAAGGAGGCGGAGGGGGAGGTTCCAGTCCCCCAATGAAGAGAGGAATGGCGGCGCCGTGGGAGAGCCCCTAAGAGTGGATGGGGGGGGTTGAGGGGGGATGGAGTAGGTGAGTGGATGAGTGGGTGAGAGGAGGAGGGGGGGATAAGGGGCGTTGAGGGGGGATGGAGTGGGTGAGTGGGCAAGTGAGTGAGTGGGGGGGGTGGAAGGGAGGGGGGGTGGAAGGGAAGGGGGGGAGTCAGGAAGGAGAGGGTGCTAGACCCATGCAGGAGAGGTTTGGACCCAACGGGTCCACAGCAGCTAATATCCCTCTGAACCTGTCCTACCTTGTCTAATTGCTTCCTAAATCAGTAGTCATTGGGCATAGACCCTATAATACTTTAGGTTTAGGTTTAGGTTTATTATTGTCATGTGTACGGAGGCACAGTGAAAACTTTGTTTTGCATGCTATCCATTTAAATCAGGTAGGAACATACATAAATATAATCAAGACAAAGACAAGTACAATAGATAGAGGGATGGAAAAGTTACGTAGTGCAGAAAATAGTTCTCAGCATTGTAGCTCAACAGTTCCAGACAGTCCAATGTCCAAATGAGGTAGAGGAGAATTGGACTGTACCCCCAGCTTATGGAAGGACCTTTGAGAAGCCTGATAACAGAGGGGAAGAATCATTTTCTGATTATGGTTATGCATGTATTCAAGCTTCTATATCTTCAGCTGGATGGGAGTGGGAACAAGGAAGAATTTAGTCAACCAGACTGTGCGAGACGTTTCAATACAAGGACAGCAGCAATTAAAGAAAGCAACTCACCACCACCACCATGTCAAAGATGATTAGGTACGGACAACTTTTAAGAGCTAACTATAGTTTTTCAAAGCACATATATATTCTGACCACAAAGCCACAAGCTCACAGCATAGGAGTGGAACTCACTTGCTTAATTTTGACGAGGCAGGACATGAAGGCTGAAGTTAACCAAACTATCAGGCGATTAGTATGATTAAGAAACAGAATGAACGTAGCTGATTATTTTTCTTATGAAACATTGCAGGTATCCAAATCAAATTAGAAGATCGATCATCAACTCCATCCCTACAATTCCCAGCCCACACCTCCCAACTGCAAGTACTACCACCTTCTCCTCAGCCAACAATGAACCATTCATTCTAGACACAAAAAACTGGAGTAACTCAGCGGGTCAGACAGCATCTCTGGAGAATAGGTGATGTTTTGGATCCAGACGGGTCGAGACACATCACGTCACCTTTCTCCAGAGATGCTGTCTGACCTGCGGAGTTATTCCAGCTTTTTGTATCTATCTGGGGTTTAAACCAGCATCTGCAGTTCCTTCCTGCACAATGAACCATTCCACGTTTCCTTATCACCATCTGCTTTGATCTGTCATTTTCACACCTTACTCATCCTTATCGCTTGACTCCCTCTCCCCTGATTCTCAGGCTGACAGAGTCTCGACCTGAAACATCATGTATTCATTCTCTCCAGAGATGCTGCCTGAACCGTTGAGTTACCCCAGCATTTTGTGACTCCCACTCCCCATCTCCATACCCTCTAAAATTTGAAAATCTATGCCGTTTTGATTACACATAAAGTGAAAGGACAATAGACAACAGACAATAGGTGCAGGAGGAGGCCATTCAGCCCTTCGAGCCAGCACCGCCATTCAATGTGATCATGGATGATCATTCTCAATCAGTACCCCGTTCCTGCCTTCTCCCCATACCCCCTGACTCCGCTATCCTTAAGAGCTCTTTCTAGCTCTCTCTTGAATGCATTCAGAGAAGAATTGGCCTCCACTGCCTTCTGAGGCAGTGAATTCCACAGATTCACAACTCTCTGACTGAAAACGTTTTTCCTGATCTCAGTTCCAAATGGCCTACCCCTTATTCTTAAACTGTGGCCCCTTGTTCTGGACTCCCCCAACATTGGGAACATGTTTCCTGCCTCTAACGTGTCCAACCCCTTAATAATCTTATACGTTTCGATAAGATCTCCTCTCATCCTTCTAAATTCTAGTGTATACAAACAAGCCTAGTCGTTCCAGTCTTTCAACATATGACAGTCCCGCCATTCTGGGAATTAACCTAGTAAACCTACGCTGCACGCCCTCAATAGCAAGAATATCCTTCCTCAAATTTGGAGACCAAAATTGCACACAGTACTCCAGGTGCGGTCTCACTAGGGCCCTGTACAACTGCAGAAGGACCTCTTTGCTCCTATACTCAACTCCTCTTGTTATGAAGGCCAACATTCCATTGGCTTTCTTCACTGCCTGCTGTACCTGCATGCTTCCTTTCAGTGACTGATGCACTAGGACACCCAGATCTCGTTGTACGTCCCCTTTTCCTAACTTGACACCATTCAGATAATACTCTGCCTTCCTATTCTTACCACCAAAGTGGATAACCTCACACTTATCCACATTAAACTGCATCTGCCATGCATCCGCCCACTCACACAACCTGTCCAAATCACCCTGCAACCTCATAGCATCTTCCTCACAGTTCACACTACCACCCAGCTTTGTATCATCTGCAAATTTGCTAATGGTACTTTTAATCCCTTAATCCAAGTCATTAATGTATATTGTAAATAGCTGCAGTCCCAGCACCAAGCCTTGCGGTACCCCACTAGTCACTGCCTGCCATTCTGAAAGGGACCCATTTATCCCCACTCTTTGCTTTCTGTCTGTCAACCAATTTTCTATCCATGTCAGTACCCTACCTCCAATACCATGTGCTCTAAGGAAGGACAGGGAGAAAAACAAGAGGCTTCCATTTAGAGAATGCCTTTCGAGAACTCACAATAATCCAAAATCTATCACTTTAAGAATTTCTCCCTCAGCAAAACACGAGAGAAATCATGGATGAACACAAGCTAAATTAGCCCATCAATTCAGTTTGTCCCATAAATTAAATATAACTTTCTTTGGTGCGGTTGTATCCCAGTTTATAAAATCTGCAGGGGGAGGGAAATAACATATGTGTAGTCTCTAACGCAATAGAACCCAGTGAAATTGTTGTCTATCCCCTGAACCTAATCTTACAACATTCTCCAAGACATTAATCTCACATTACAATCAGTTAATTAAACTGAATAAATTGAATTCTGTAGATGGCTTCCCATGCACCCAAAAGCCTAGGAGACATCATAGTTCGCGGGGTACTTGATTATCTGGCTCTTATTCAATCCACTTCTCAAACAATATTCATTCTTTTTTTAAAAGGTGTTTAAGCATTTTCAGGAAGCCTGCTCTATATACTTCCTACACTCCAGGAAATGTATTATACTTCATCTAATTTTTTATAATAAAGTTTACTTTCGCTTGCATCTTATAGTTCTTTAACCACATGGATGATCAGCAACCTGCTTACAACTATTTTATTCGTGCCTTTCAGCAATTTTCAGAACTGGATCATATCCCCACACAGTTTTTTTTTCTTTTCCGCTGTGAATTCTGAAGATTAATTCTACAAATCTCTCCCCATAAATTAGAGCTCCGTGGCCCGGGACTATCGCTGGTCTTTTCTGAACTTTATTCAATGCATCAAAGTCTACTTAAGTCTATAGGATCCCCTTAATCCTGCACAATATTCCAACTGCAGCCTTACCGATAAGTCATGCAGAATACGGGGTTTTGACATGCAGGAGTAAATGCATCGATTCTACGTTCCCAATAGAGATTCGCACTCGACATTGCAGATGGGTCTCCAACAATATATCACTAATTTCCTGACCTGCATTTCCTCTGAGTTTGACACCTTGCTGGGAGTGTGAATTGACTGCATAATCTGAGGCACACCAACTACTTGATTACAAAGGTAGACACAAAATGCTGGAAGAACTCAGCAGGACAGGGAGATCATTGTTAGCTTGGCGAAGGTAACAACAAAGCAAACAGAGATAACATTTTATCTACCGAGCGAACATTGATCTATTCTACATTTTCCTTGAACTCCACACCCTTTGATGTCAAGTTCTCACACCTTACACTTCCTTATTTCTGTATCTCCCCCTCCCCTGACTCTCAGTCTGAAGAAGGATCTTGACACGAAGCATCACCCATTCCTTCTCTCCAGAGATGCTGCCTGACCTGCTGAGTTAGTCCAGCATTTTATGTCTAACTTCGGTTTAAACCAGCATCTGCAGTTCCTTCCTACACAACTACTTGGTTATCCTTGTTATAACAACTTCTGCTTTGGTAAAGTGCCGGACTTCTGTTTCTCAACTTCCCATTTCATTTCAGAATGGGAATATAGTGTTCAAGGACTCACAGATACAGGATAGCTTAAACCCAGTACACAATGGCAGTAGCAGGCACTCTTAAATAAAAACATAGAAACATAGAAACATTAAAAATAGGTGCAGGAGTAGGCCATTCGGCCCTTCGAGCCAGCATCGCCATTCAATATGATCATGGCTGATCATCCAAAATCAGTACCCCGTTCCTGCTTTCTCCCCATATCCCTTGGTTTCATTAGCCCTAAGAGCTAAATCTAACTCTCTCTTGAAAAAAATCCAGTGAATTGGCCTCCACAGATTCACAACTCTCTGGGTGAAAATCTCTTATTCATTGTCAATGGAGAGAGATTCTACTTTTCCTGCAAACAGCTTGTCTGAAAACATAACCGGAAACATCATCAGAAATATTTTTTTACTGAGTTTATGTACGTGGGAATAGAATGTACAGGGAATGCAAGAGGAAGTGTTTCAAGAGAAAAATGTTCATATATTTTCTCATGTGAAAAGTGTGACATAGTCCAGACTCGCAGTCCACTATCATTTTTCACACAGTAACTTTTTAAGTAAAGAACCAATATACAGGCAGACTTTCTGTCTCTACCATTATTAACTCTTTGAAAACAATTTTACCTAAACAGACATTTTTAAAATCCTCGCTTTAAACCTTATTATGCAAGAGCAACCTTCTATCTTAAGTCCACCGAACTAGTTAAGAAATGTGACTTAGGATACTCAGTTATTTAATTAGTTAGCAAACTATTATCTTGAAGCAGTGAATTTTAACAGCCAGCTTCTTCTTTTGACAAATATGACAAATACTTTAAATTTAATCTTCAATTTCTACTCCCATATTTTAGGGGCAGGGAGAGGGGGAGGGAGAGTGAGGGAGTTGGAGGGGGAGAGGGAGAGGGGTAGAGGGAGCGGGAGGAGAGGGGGAGATGGAGAAGGGGAGAGGGAGGGGGAGAGGGAAAGGGGGAGGGGGATGGGGGAGAGAGAGGGTGGAGAGAGGGGGAGAGAGGGGGTGAGAGAGGGGGAGAGAGAAGGGGGAGGGGGAGGGAGAGGGGGAGAGAGTGGGGGAGGGAGTGGAGAGTGAGTGGGGGAGTGAGTGGGGGAGAGAGGGAGAAATGAAAAATAAAAGCAATGATTCTGTACAACACGAATAGATTTTGTTTTGGTGGTAAAATGTTATTTGGCAGGAATGAACAGTTAAAGCATTAGTAAAAGGGTACTTATGATTTCAAGGCCTAATGATTTGTGGCAAACTCACTGATAAATACATGGCAATGCACCAAACTCCTCAAAATAAAACAAGATGGTTCATGCCCCTACTGTGAATTTGGTCGTGAGGGGCGTAACGCAGACAGAAATTTTAGGTATTTACATTTGGCCTCAATAAGTTACACTCATACTTAAATAATGGCAAGCACAATTAAACTTTTTAATTTTTCGGCCTATTCTGACATCCGTTCTCAATGTTCTCCCCTTTTCTTTGCTTCTCCTAAAGTACTGACGTGAATTATTTCCCCAGGAGTTGGATTTATATAAGCTCCATCTTGCAATTGACACACTTGAATTTCCCCAAAACAGCGGTCTAATAACGAGCAAAGAATGTTTCCCCAATGCAGGTTGAGAAACAAATATCGATTCAGCCCAGGATGCCCTAGATAACTTTGGCCGGCACAGTGGCCCAGTAGTAGAGTTGCCGCCTTATAGCGACAGAGACTCAGGTTCGATCCTGACTACGGATGCTGTCTGTAAGGAGTTTGTCATCCCCGTGACCAGTGTGGGTTTTCTCCGTGAGCTCCGGTTCTCTCCCGCAGTCCAAAGAAATACAGGTTTGTAGGTTAATTGTCTTGGTAAAATTATAAATTATCCCCAGTGTGTGTAGGATAGTGTTAGTTGTGCGGGGATCGCTGGTTGGTGCGGACTCGGTGGGCCAAAGGGCCAGTTTCTGCACTGTATCTCTAAACTAACCTAAACTAAACTTCACTAAATGACACTGTGCAATCCTTTACATCAGAGAGTTTGAATTGGACCTTTGTTTCAAGTATTACCTAAAAGCTGCCTCTTCTGACCATGCAACATTCCCACAATACTCTACTGGCGAGCCAGTCCATCTCTTTGGTATTGTGTCTGAAGTTGCCTTGACTAAGACTTGACACCAAACGTTGTTAAGATATTTCATCATACTACAAGCAAGTTTATTTACCTCACCTCATATACACGGTCACTTCAGCAACAGACAGGAGATAAACAACTTAGTACATGGGCAAAGCAGTTGGTAACACACATTGCCCAGCCATAACTGTCATTTGAACTATTCAGAACTGGGCTAACCTGCAAAATGGAATGAATCATCACAACAGGAATTGAAATCAAACCACATTGATCATTGGTGGAAGATCTGCTTCACCAAGTTATTCTCATAGGAGGAGAAGAAAATCTATCCCATATAAAATATTAAGAGCATTTAGACTCCCATTTAAAGTTGTCTTTTAGCTGCAGCCTCTTTCATTGTACATGTTGACAAGTAAATCAATAAAAGTGGGTTTAATTGTGTGTCGGATCTGAAATCACTTGTAAATTATAAAGGAGTCATCCGTAAGATCTATATGCTCAACTAAATTTATTACCTGAATGTGATGATCCCCAAAGATGTAAGGTACAAAGGGACCAAGATGGACAGAAAGCCCATTAGCAATTTTGTACGTGGGATTTCTGGTTATTCAACCAGGTAATACAACATCTGTTCACCAGCTACTCTTCCAGTTCATTGTGTTAGCTCTTATCTAAGCCATTAGTTAGAAGCCTAGAGCCATAACAGAGCAAATGCACCTCCTCTTGGTAAAGCACCAACATTAACAGTGAACGGTGAAGCTGTCAAGAAAGAGACTAGATAGACACAAAATGCTGGAATAACTCAGTGGGACAGGCAGCATCTCTGGTTAGAAGGAATGGGTGATATTTTGGGTCGAGACCCTTCTTCACCTATTCCTTCTCTCCAGAGATGCTGCCTGTCCCACTGAGTTACTGCAACAGTTTGTGTCTATCTTCAGTGTAAACCAGCATCTGCAGTTCCTTCCTACCCAAGAAAGAGACTAGGATGGGATGATTGGTGTGAAGTCCTTGAATCAACAAGCACAACAGAATCAAAACATTGAAAACTTATGGAGCAAAATGTCAATTTCTCCTTGAAAATAAATTCAGTATGGAGACTGATGATTCTTAAAATTGACTATGCAGCATGTGCATATTTCATTCATTTTCTAACTCCTGGTTATGCATTAAATCAACAGCACATATTATCATAAAAATAAGTTTGAAACAGTAGTCTATTCGGAGCGCAGATACCTTTTACAAATTGCAGGAGCTCAAGATCTGATTACCTGCTTTGCAAATGATCCCGCAAATTTATCTTGTGCAATGTTTCATTTAAACAAGGATCATTGCAAATATTTCTCTCGTCCTCTGACACGTGTCTGTTTCATGAAAAAATGACCTGCCAGTGACAGCTTACACTGAACTACTCAGGCAGCGAGCTTTAACTCTTCATACTTTGGTTCCCTTGATAATCCAATTACATTTGTCAACCTTGTATGATAATTCCGTAAAGAAAATGACAACGTGAGTATTGTGCTGCTTCAATGACACGCATTAGGCTGGCTTGTCAAGAATATCACCCGACAGTCACCACAGAGCAATGCAGCACATGTCCTGATTAAACAGTTTCCAGCCTTCCAAAGTTTTATCTTCGTAAAAAATTTGCAACCATTTAGCATGACAGCAAAATGTGTAAGTGTCAATCTCCTCAAATGAACTTCTGCTGACCCTCGTGGTGGGGGAACTGTTACAATGTCACAAATGCAATTTTCTGAACACTGATCCATTACTTAGACTCGTTGTTTTGGGGTCAAAACACAGATACGACGTCAAAGATAATTACCAAACCTATCAATAACCACCGTTACGATTGGTACATAAATGACAAGCTATGGAGTCCAACCAAAGGGGGCAAGTGATACAAAGTGGTGGAGGATGCCTGTACATTTTGTGGTTTGAACAGCTGCTGAGGCCCATCAACATCACCAGGGGAGCTCATTGTATTAACATAAATTCAAACGACAAATGCGTGGCGCTATTCACAGACTCATTAATTTGCAAAGGGTATCATGCTCAGATTAGTGTAAAATTTAAATGTCACCACTAGATTGTTGTCCTAATCATGGTGCAAGCCCGCACGACGTGAAAAAAGAAATGAGCATTGTAAATGAATGTCTTCAGCTTCCATCCAGCTTATTAAATGAAATGCAAAGATTTCCTTTGAGGCAGACAAGACCCAGAATCCTTCTCTATCTATTACCAGATCCATGTTGCTTCTCGGGCACGAAAGGAATATCATGCTGCACTTTCTTAATTGATTTGAGGGTGCGAGAGATCTGAACAAATGGCGCCCTCTTGTGGACAAATAAGCATTTTCAAGAAAAAAAAGCCAAGTTGATTACAATACAATACAATATATCTTTATTGACATTGTACAGGGGTACAACGAGATTGGGAATGCGCCTCCCATACGATGCAATAAATTAATTAGCTAGTCAGTATTAATTTAAACAACCCAATGAAACAAATTAGAACAGTTTTAAAACAGAATAAAGTGCAAGTAGATCTGTGCCGGTTCACTGTGCGATGTGACCATCCGGCTCAGCAGCTATGGCCCTGGGGATGAAGCTGTTCCTGAGTCTGGAGGTGCGGGTGTAGAAGGCCTTGTATCGTCTGCCCGATAGTAGAAGTTCGAACAGACTGTTGCAGGGGTGTGAAGAGTCTTTGTGGATGCTGGTGGATGTTCTGAGACATCGTGTGTTGTAGATGCCCTCCAAGGCTGGTAGCTGTGTTCCGATAGTCATCTGAGCTCTATGGACTACCTGCTGAAGAGCTAGAACAAAAGATAGACACAAATTCTGGAGTGTAACTTAACGGGGCAGGCAGCATCTCTGGATAGAAGGAATGGGTGACGTTTTGGGTCGAGACCCTTCTTCAGACTGCGTCTATCTTCAGTTTAAACCAGCATCTGCAGTTCCTTCCTACAACAGTTTAGAACAAGATACTGACGTCTGTTGAACCACTCCATGTAAAATGATGGTATCACAAAATGCTGGAGTAACTCAGCAGGTCAGGCAGCATCTTGGAGAGAGGGAATGGGTGACGTTTCGGGTCGAGACGCTTCGTCAGACTGATAGATAATTTGTTGGATATGCTGGCTGATGGGGTGGAAGGTGAGGACAAGGGGGATTCTGTTCTTGGGGTGAGGGGGAGCAAGAGCGGAGCTGCGGGATATAGAGGAGGCCCTAGTGAGAGCCTCATCTATAATGGAAGAGGGGAAGCACCGTTTCCTAAAGAATGAGGACATCTCTGATGCCCTAGTGTGAAACACCTCATCCTGGGCGCAGATGCGGCGTAGACGGAGGAATTGGGAGTAGGGGATAGACTTTTTGCAGGAGGCAGGGTGGGAAGAACTGTAGTCCAGATAGCTGAGCGAGTCAGTGGTTTTATAGTAGATGTCAGTCACTAGTCTGTCTCTTGTGATGGAGATGGTGAGATCCAGAAATGGTAGGGCCATGCAAAATGATGATCTATTTATATTCTCAAATATTGACTGATGGACTGTACGTTTGACCATTTGCCATTTTTATTTCAGATTCCTTGCCCTTTCTAAAAGGAATGTGCTGCCTTGCTTGTAATTGATGACTGAACAGTTGGTATTGCATTGAATTTCTACCAGCGGCAACCTGTTAGGTTAAAACAAAATGTATGTTCTAATTAACACCTCTGAGAGCCCCCACTTTCTTTGCAAAAGGAATAAGTCTACTGAGTCTGCATCTTTTTTCATCCACCAGTAGCCAGACTTCTGCTTTCCAGGGAAGGTGAAGGTGAGCAAAAAGTTGTGAACACTGCCCAGTCCATCACGGGTTCTGACCTCCCCACCATCGAAGGGATTTACCATAGTCACTGCCTCAAAAAAGCAACCAGCATCATCAGAGACCCACACCACCCTGCCATTTCACTCATTTCACCCCTGCCATCGGGAAGAAGGTACAGGAGCCTGATAACTGTAATGTCCAGGTTCAGGAACAGCTTCTTCCCTACAGCCATTGGGCTATTAAACACTACAACCTCAAACAAGTTCTGAACTACATTGACTATTATTGTTATTATTGCACTATTATTGTTTGTTTGTTTTTTATGTGTACGTATGTGTGTGTTTATGTGTAGTGTGATGTTTGGTGTACTGTGTGGGGTGGGAGGACCCGTTGCTCCTCCCGTGCAGCAGGTGGTGCTGCACAGGACAAAGGGAGATGTTTTGTACATAGTTATCTTGGCTGTACACAGTGTGGAGTGTGCAGTCAAATTGTGTGGTTGCAGCC
Source organism: Rhinoraja longicauda (assembly GCF_053455715.1). Lineage (NCBI taxonomy): Eukaryota > Metazoa > Chordata > Chondrichthyes > Rajiformes > Arhynchobatidae > Rhinoraja > Rhinoraja longicauda. The sequence goes on along the minus strand of NC_135955.1, from coordinate 80,211,381 downwards.
ATTTTTAGTTGTCTTGCTGCCAGCATTGAGTTGCTGTAATAAAGATTTCTGTTGTACCTTGAAAACTCTCAAGTTTCATACAGACATAGAACAAGAACACGAAAAAAGTATATATACACACACTGAACTTTTTTTCTCATTTATTATATTGTTTACAGTGTACTATGTTTAAATATTCTGTTGTGCTGCTGCAATTAGAATTTCATTGTGCTATCTGGGACATATGACAATAAAACATTCTTGACTCTTAAAGTTACACATATGATAAGTTCAATGTGGTGCCAGTCGCAATCTTGATTCTTGATTAGTATGGGTGTAAGGGGTTATGGGGAAAAGGCAGGAGAATTGGGTTAGGAGGGAGAGATAGATCAGCCATGATTGAATGGTGGCGTAGACTTGATGGGCCGAATGGCCTAATTCTGCTCCTATCACATGACCTTATGACAATTGGTGACCCAGAGTTGAGAGGTCAGCGTCATAAACATTTTAAAATATATATAAAATATCTGAATAATGCTTCTGAAAAATGGAGGGAAACGGGGAGTAGAGGGTATATTAATTTACAGAGAAACTGTGACAATGAAAAGCTTATAATTTTTGTATATGTCCTTTCCAGTTTACAGTGCAGTGATGTGGTCATACCCAGAAATTATCTTGTCGCTAGTCATTGTACATATGTAGACAGCACCGGAAATGCAACAATGCTGCACGACACCAACAGCTAGAGACCATATGTGCTGTAACACTATAAATGTTTCTGAAAATAACACAGGCTGTAAGAAGTAGTTAGTTGTTCGCAAAAGTGCGAATTAAAAACCCAAAAGGAAATACAGCAAACTCAAAAGTGAAGTGCAAGGTTGCTGGAAGTGAAATCTCAACAGTACCATCCTGCCATCACTCCCTCCCCCTGATATTCAACAGTAAAGATTATGTTTCACTCGTTACCTCCTTTACTGAAGCTCTTCTGCAGTTAGTGCCTTTACATTTACAGTGTCAACTCAAGCACTGCCTTTACAGAGTGGATCTGTTTCCGATCTCTTTACAGATATGAAAAAAAATCTGCTGGGAAAACAACTGAGGCAAACTGCGGCATAATAATCTCCAAAGTCCAATTATTGAAGGCGCATTGCAATGAAGCTAGGTTATGAATGGACCTCATCATCATCATATATATACAGCCGGAAACAGGCCTTTTCGGCCCTCCAAGTCCGTGCCGCCCAGCGATCCCCGCACATTAACACTATCCTACACACACTAGGGACAATTTTTACATTTACCCAGTCAATTAACCTACATACCTGTACGTCTTTGGAGTGTGGGAGGAAACCGAAGATCTCGGAGAAGACCCACGCCTGAATGAAGTGATGCACCACACCATTATTTATGAATAGGATAGGTTAAGAGGGATATGGGCCAAACACAGGCAGGTGGGATTAGTATAGATGGGGCATGTTGGTCGGTGTGGGCAAGTTGGGCCGAAGGGCCTGTACCACACTGTATGACTCTATGATCTATATCTAAAGGACATTACATTGCAAAGAGACTTTTGAATAGACATATGGAAATGCTTGGAATGGACAGATATGGATTATGTGCAGGTAGATAAGAGTTGGGCTTGGCATCATGTTCAGCACAGACATTGAAGGACCTGTTCTTGTGCTGTACTGTTCTACATTCTAATTAAGCTACAAAATGGTTCTCAACACATTGTTTAACACACAAACATGGATTGTTTTTGCAGCTCTAATTTAATGCAAATTAATTTCTGAATTGCAGATTGTTAATGAATTCAAATTAACAATCTAAGTATTAGAGACATCGCCAACATCTGAGATTTTTCACACTGTTGTTCAATTACAGAAATTGTTCTGATCAAATATTGGGGACATGAGACCATCGGTACCAGGACATTTTCCTGTCACCAGCCAACAACTCCATCCTCCTTCCTGGTTTTTAATCAAGGGATAAACAAGTCCATTTGCAACCTAGCCATCTTATTTGCCTTTGATTTGAGCCATCATGTATCAGTTTCAACACCAAGATGCCTACTTCCCTTTCTATCGTATGGGTTACTTTTACTCGACACAGATTGTTGCTGGCGAAACCTCTATCTGCATCTTTGCTACTGATAAATTTAAGTATTCCAAGGCTGGAGGAACTCAACGGGACAGGCAGCATCTCTGGAGAGAAGGAATGGGTGACGTTTTGGGTCGAGACCCTTCTTCAGACAGAGAGATAAAGAACAATGAATGAAAGAAATGCAAAAAAGTAACGATGATAAAGGAAACAGGCCATTGTTAGCTGTTTGTTGGGTCAATGACCAAGTGGTAAATGTTGATGTTCAGTAAAATCGGGTTATGCTGGCTAAGGTACAGAAAGTAAACATGGAGAAACAGCAAGCAAATAGGAAGGCAAATAATATCATGGTCTTTTTTGAAAAAAGGTTAAGATACAAAAGCAAGAAGTCATGCTAAAAATTGTACAAGGCCGTATTATGACATTGTTTAGTATGCTTTGTGTAGCCTTGGCCCATCTGAAGAAGAATATACTTGCCTTGGAGCTAAGGCTAGATTGATACATGGTGTGAAGCATTTGTTCTATGAGAAGATATTGAGTACGATTGTCCTATACTTACTGCAGTTAGGAAGATTGAAAGGGAATCTCATTAAGACGACAGGATAAATGTCCACTAGCTGGGAACTCTCAGCTCAGTTTAGTTTGTACCGAGGTACAGTGAAAAGCTTTCTTTGCGTGCTAAGCAGTCAGCAGAAAGACAAAACATGATTACAATCGAGCCATTTACAGTGTATGGGATGGTACGGGATAAGGGAATGATAAGGGACTAACGTTTTGTGCAAGGTAAAGTCAGCAAAGTCTGATCAAGGATAGTCCGAGGGTCACCAATGAGGTAGAGAGTAGTTCAGCACTGATCTACCTTATTGGGGACCCTCAGACCATCCTTGATCAGACTTTGCTGCCTTTACCTTGCACTAAACGTTATTCCCTTATCATGTGTCTGTACACTGTAAATGGCTCAATTGTAATCATTTATTGTCTTTCTGGTACTCTAGAACCAGAAATCTTATTTCTTATGTGTTTAATTTCTGACTAAATTAGTTTAGTCCAAAAAGACAGGCAGCAGCTTAAATGGAAACTGTGTTTTTTTAATTGGAGGCCACAGAGACAGATCATCATCTGCAACTATTTGGGGAAATAACGTCACGAGAAGGCCCTTGAAATCTGTTGCAGAAAGTGCACTCAAGGGAGACTTCTTGTTTCCACACGATAGCTCAGTCTGCAATCTTAGCCTTGGTTCTGTGGTAACGTTCTCGCCTTTGAGTCAGAATGCGGCGTTTCCCAGTCTCATTCATTAGATACGGGCACATAATTGGGTTTAAACTTGAATGCAATATCGAAGAAGCATTATGACAGAGGTGACATTTTCAACTGAGACCGTATTGCCCTGTTTACCTGGCTTGGAAGGATATATTTTTTTAAATCGCATAATTTTGCATGAACGTCTCATTTGGGGTTAGGATGGAGAGATAGATCAGCCTTGATTGAATGGCGGAGTTGACTTGATGGGCCGAATGGCCTAATTCTGCTCCTCCCACTTATGATTTTATGATCTTAAACTCCATCCATCATCCAGCAACATTAAAGAGCGTCATCTGCTTTTTATCTTACAAGCGTTTTGAGGATTTAGGTTCAGGCTTACTATTGTCACATGTACCAAGGTACAGTGACAAAATTTGTTTTGAATCCTATCCCATCATGTCAGGTAATACTATCAATAAATGCAATCAATCTAAACTCAATCATCAATCAATCACAATTACAATCATACTTTATTAGCCAAGTATGTTTTGCAACATACGAGGAATTTCACTTGCCATACAGTCATAACAATAAAAAGCAACAGGACACACAAAATACATTTTAACATGAACATCCACCACAGTGACTCCTCCGCATTCCTCACTGTGATGGAAGGCGAAAAAAAGTTGAATCTCTTCCCTTCTTTTTCCTTTGAATAGTGAAAGACTTGGATAGAGTGAATGTGGAGAGAATGTCTCCACTAGTGGGAGAGTCTAAGATCAGAGGTCATAGCCTCAGAATAAAAGGACGTTCCTTTAGGAGGGAGAGGGGGAATTTCTTTGCCACAGAAGGCTGTGGAGGCGAAGTCAATGGATATTTTTAAGGCAGAGATAGATAGATTCTTGATTAGTACAACTGTCAGGAGTTATGGGGAGAAGGCAGGAGAATGGAGCTGAGATGGAGAGGTAGATCAGCCATGATTGATTGGCGGAATAGACTTAATGGGCCGAATGGCATAATTCTGCTGCCAGAGCTAATGAACTTAAGGACACATAATGTTGCAGTTGTACAAAACATTGGTTAAAGGGAATTTGGAGTACCATGAACCTTTCTGGTTGTCACCTTACAGGAAGGATGTGGTAGCAATCAAATGAGTACAAAAGAGGATCACCAGGCTATAGTAAGGAGAATAAGGTTATATAAGGAGAAATTGGTTAGCCTGGCTTAATTCTCACCAGAACATAGGAGGCTGAGAGGAGCCATCATCGCTATATTTTTAAATTATAAGGGGCAGAAATAGAATAGATGGTCAGAGTTTATTTCCCAGCGCAAGGGAAATAGAGTAGTAGAGGTCACAGATTTAATGTGTGAGAGGAGAAACTCAATGGTAATTAGAGGGCTAAGCTTTTCACAGAGGCTGATGGTTACCTGGTACGAGCTGCCAGTAGAAATGGTAGAAACAGTTACAATCACAATGTTCAAAAGGAGTTTGGATAGGTGCTTAGATAAGAAATGCAGAGAGGAATATTGGCCTATTGCACAGGAATGGGATAAGCATAGATCCAAATCATGGTTGGCATGGACGAGATGGACTGAAAGATATGATTCTATATGATTCATGGACTATACGATTAAATAATTCTAAGGCAAGAACAAAGTAACCAAAGTAAGATCTTAGACAATTCTGCCCCTTACCCCTGTTCCAACATTCATGGTTGTGATTCCAACTCAATGCCATGCTCTTACACTAATCTCGTGTCTTTTGATTCCAAATAATAGTTCAGTTTGTTTACTGTCACATGTACCGAGGTACGGTGATAAACGTTTGTTGCATGCTAACCAGCCAGCGAAAAGTCAATACATGATTACAATCAAGCCTTTCACAGTGTACCCATAAGAGTTTAAGATCATAGTTAAAGTAAGAAACGTTGCTGTAGGAGTAGAGATTTAAAAGTGTGGAGTGATTGTAACATGTGATTGTAGATCTGCTTCTGTGGCTAGCATGTCAATAGTCACCTGGGTTAGGCGCCATCTTGGAAGCTGGATATTATTGAATTGATTGTTCTCATTTGTACTCATTCTATTGTTAACACATCCTTCCTGTAAGGTGAATTCTGATTGGATTCTATCAATTTTTGCCTGGAATATTCTCAGTGATTGAGCTTTCATGGCCCTTTAGGGTGAAGAATTTAAAAAAATTCCCAACCATCATGAATATCTTTCTTCTCATCCCCGACCCAGATGGCTAATCCCTTTTATTTACAGACTGGCTGCTTGGTTTTAACCAGGAGAAACATCAACTCTGCATCCACTCTGTATTCCAGAACATTCCAGAAGAATTTTCATCATTTCATAGAGATTACCTCTCATTCTTCTAAATTCAAGTGATTACAAACCCAGTTTAATCTCTCCATTTATAACAAATGCTTCATCCAAGGAATCAAAGGACCCATCATCGTACTCTCTCAATCTCATAAAATCCTTTCTTGTTTAGAGCTCAGACCTGCAAACAATATTTCAACTGCAGTTCATTCAGCATTTTAAATAACTGGAGCAAAACATTATACTCTTGAACTCAAATTAACTTGTGATCATCAATAAACTGTTTGTCATCCTAATTGCACATCAGATTATGGTGACTCATATACCAGGACACCGAGATCCCTTTGAAAACTAAGGCTTTTTAAACTCGCTGCCAGGATTGGTAGTGGAGGCTAATTTGCCTCCACTACCAACTCGAGAGAGAGTTAGACACAGCTCTTAAAGATAGTGGAGTCAAGGGATATGGGGAGAAGGCAGGAACGGGGTACTGATTGAGAATGATTAGCCATGATCACATTGAATGGCGGTGCTGACTCGAAGGGCCGAATGGCCTACTCCTGCACCTATTGTCTATTGTCTATTGACAGTGGCATTTAAGAGGCTTTTAGATAGGCACATTCATATGCAGGGAATGGAGGTGTATGGATCCCGTGCAGAGGAGATTAGTTTAACCTGACATCAGGTTCGGCATGGACTTTTTAGGCCAAAATGCCTGTTCCTGTGCTGTACTGTTTTGCCTTTTAGGTTAAACACCATTTTAAAAATATCATGCCTTTCTGTTTCTTTTTTAACCAAACTGGATTACTTCAATTTTTTCCAAATTATATTTCACCTCCCATGTCCCTGCCCATTTGTCTGGTCTGTTTCTCTCCCTACGAAGCCTGTCTTTACCTTTCCCACAAGCCTGCACGGCCACTATTCCAATTTGTGATATTCAGGTAATAAATCAGAGATCACAAAATATTTGTCCTGGTCCAACAACATTGATGCACACCAAAGCGTCGACTTCCTCAGAAGACTAAAGAAATTCAGGATGTTTCCAATGTCTCCAGATGGACGGTAGAAAGCATCCTATTGGGATGCATCATAACCTGGTTTGGCAGGTGGTCAGTCTATCATGCAAACCATTCTCCCTACCCCTCCCATCAACTCCATCTACACTTCACACTGCCTCAGGAAAACAGCCAACATAATCAAGGACCACTCACACCCTGGTCATTCCCTGTTCTCCCCTCTCATTTCAGGCAGAAGATACAAAAGCTTGAAAGCACATATCACCAGTTTCAGGATCAGCTTCTTCTCCACTGTTATCAAACAACTGAATGGGCCTCTTATAAGATAAAAGTGTAGTACTCATCTCCTACCTCTTTGCGGCCTTGCACTTTTTTTCATCTGCACTTTCTCTGTAGCTGTAACATTATAGTCTGCAATCTTGTTCTTTCTTCTCTTTGCACTACCTGCTGTACTTGCGCATAGTCTGATTGTAATCTTACGTGATTTGACAAGATAGGACAAACATAGTTTTTCACTGTATCATGGTATACATGACAATAACAAACCAGTATCAATAACAATGTCAAAATAGCTAATTGCTCTTCCAATACATCATTGTGATGTGGGAAGAAACTGAAACACCGGGAAGAAACTCTTGGATTCATGGCAAGACATGCAAATTCAACACAAGCAGCACTCAAGGTTTGGTTTAAATCTGGTTCCCTGTAACACTGCCTCCTGCATCACCATGCTTCAGCTCTGTATTTCTGCTTTGTAATTAGTACCCTAGCTGCCCCTGCTCCTTCAGCAGAGCCTTTTTCGTTGTTCTATCTAGTAATTGTTTCTACACGAGGACCGCAACATCACAATGTTTTCCTCTCCTACTTCAAGTCCTTCTCCAATACTAAATAATTTTGCTTAACACCAGCATCACATTCTTGCCACTAATGCTCGCGACTTTAGAATGATATCCATCTCCCCAATTATACTGCCCTCTATTCACAAAGTGCTGGAGTGACTCAGCAGGTCGGGCAGCTGCTGTCCTCTATTACTTGTAAAACCCTCTTCATTCCCCCACAAGAATTGCTCATTGCACAGTGCTCTGCATACTCATCCGCACTACCTCGGCTCTCATCAGACAGGCCACCAGAACATCAGACATGTTGAACTATGGCTAAAGCTATAACTATGGCTAAAGGCTCCAGCGATCTACCTCCTGCATCCCACAGAGCAACATCACGTATTGTCACGCCCTCTTGTTCCCATTGACTGACTAATGGTTAATCATAGCAGAATTGCCTCCCATCATCAAACTCGTGTATAGCAAAGTACAACCATGTTTTTTTTCAAATTGGGTCTCCAACTTTGCATGAAACATTAAAAGGGGTATCCATTGCCCGAAAAGAAAACGTTTGTAATGGATCTCTGCCACCTTTTCCTAATACTCAAACAAGTAGAGGACATGCAACTTTAGGGACAGGAAAATTGGCTCCCTTGCAGGTCTTCAAAAGAAAACAGTACTTAGAATTTCCACAGAGGTTCTCCAGTTGTAGATCAGCGGAACTTACATATAAATGGAATAAACGGCTAAACCACGGAATGGCTAAAACCAGCTGTTTACATGAATTTTCCAAGTTTCTTTGCTGCAACTGCAGGAGAAATCCTGGAGAAATCCTGGAGAAATTCTCCCCAAATTCGACATTGTATAATTTAAATGTTTCACGGAGAATCTGTATTTTTGCATTGATGTGGCTTTCCGAGAATTAAACGGCAAAATAATAGTCGGACCACCGAAGAGTCCCTTGAATGGGCAAGTGATCGGAAACATTTGGCTTCGATTACGATTTATAATTCCAATAGAAATGAGGTCCTAAAAGTCTGCTGTTACGCCAACTTTTAATTAATCACACAGAGTCAAATAGGTGTCAAAAGCAGAACGTAAAAGCAACTGTGAGGGAGAACAAGGAAATCAGAAACCCTTTCTAGATGTTGATGTGAAGGTTACAATTTAGTTCAGCAAGCTTCATGACATCTTGCAACTGCCGTGCATTCCAAATTTCCTTATGAGTTGACTGATTTTGCAGTCCTTCGATAATCTCTTCTGCCTGCATTTGATCCACATCCCTCATTTCCTTGCATACCTTAAATATATTCATCAACTGATGCTCCTCACAATTCTGTGAATCAACAAAAATGTTCTAATCTCTTCTTAACTGGCTGACCCATTATCTTGAGACTGCAGTTCCTGGCTGTAGACACCCTAGATAAAAGAAAAGTCATTCCTACTTCAATCCTGCCAAGTTACAAAATAATTTAGTAGGCTTTAATGATCATAAGGTCAAAAGGTCATAAGTGATAGGAACAGATTTAGGCCGTTTGGCCCATAGAGTCTACTCCACCATTCAATCATGGCTGATCTATTTCTCTTTCTTAACCCCATTCTCCTGCTTCTTGGTTCTTAGTTCTTGGTTCTTGGTCCTCCAAAATATTCCAAATGGAATTTAAACTGGAGGTGGTTTAAACTGGAGGTGGGATGAGTTGGGTTGAAGTCCTGCCTTCTCCCCATAACCTCTGACACCCCTATTAATCAGGAATCTATCTATCTCTGCCTTAACTATATCCACTGACGGCCTCCACAGCCTTCTGTGGCAATGAATTCCACGAGTTTCACCACCCTCTGAGTAAAGAAATTCCTCTTCATCTCCTTCCTAAAAGAACGTCCTTTATTTGTGAGGCTATGATGTCTAGTCCTAGACTCTCCCACTAGTGGAAACATTCTCTCCTCGGCACGGTTTGCGCAGCGGTAGAGTTGCTGCCTTACAGCGCCAGAGACCCAGGTTCAATCCTGACCACGGGTGCTGCCTGTACAGAGTTTGTACGTTCTCCCTGTGACTATGTGGGTTTTCTCCGGGTGCTCCGGTTTCCTCCCACACTCCAAAGACATACGTGTTTGTAGGTTAATTGGCTTTGGTAACAATTACAAATTGTCCCGAGTGTGTGTAGGATAGTGCTAGTATGCGGGGATCGCTGGTCGACGTGGTCTCGGTGAGCCAAAGGGCCTGTTTCCGCGCTGTATCTTCAAAATAAATAAAAAATCCACTCTATCCAAGCCTTGGATCAGATCTCTCCTGATCTCTTGTACCTTTAGAAGTCTGGAAACTTTAACTCCTGTCTGGTTCATCCCTCTTCAGTCCATAATCCTTCAATCGCAGGAATCAATGGCTCAACCTTTCTCGCACTCACTTCATCACGAGCAACTCCTTCCTTGGGCCTTGGAACTGGATTAATGATAAAAATCAATTGTGCAGCACATAATAGTTTCATGCTGATGGGGATTTACCAAGTACAGATCATGGGAGATCTTCTCACCGTCTGCTTCCCACATCAATCCCACGGCAATCTGAATTGGCTGCATGCCTCTGAATTTTTTTTCCTGCATCTCTCGGGAAGTGGGAGAAGAGATGGTTGGAATGTATGAACAGAATCAGTTGACGATCGGGAAAAAGCTTGCATGTGCTTTTTCTCATCCTCAATGCATAAACTTTAGAAAAAATGTAAACACAGTCATGTTGCTGAAACCTAACTCTAGTTAATGCTGGAAAACAAGAATTCACACAATCGGAGACAGATTTTTGTGAAACTGAAAACTATGTAACATATGTAGATTTGAAAAATAGATACGTTAAAGAAATGGTGCGGCTATCAGAGGCAACTACATAAATTTCTTCCACATAAATGAATTGCATTATTTCAGTTTGGGAGCTGAGATTTTTTTTAAGTATCCTTTCGAAAAGTATTTGCCCAGAAATTCAATCAGATCAAATTGCATGGGATTATATTGGATACATTATCCAGAAGGCTGTGGAGGCAAAGTCAGTGGATATATTTAAGGCAGAGTTAGATAGATTCTTGATTAGTACGGGTGTCAGAGGTTATGGGGAGAAGGCAGGAGAATGGGGATAGAGGGAAAGATAGATCAGCCATGATTGAATGGCGGAGTAGACTTGATGGTCCGAATGGCCTAATTCTACTCCTATCACTTGTGACATGCAGTCTACACTCAAGGAACAGGCTACCTCGCCCAAACAATTCTTACTGTCGTTCATGCTTCACTTGAATCCCATCCCATCTTTCCTCTATCGGAGATGCTTTCTCGTCACTACTTCATACACTTCTCCATCTTTTCCTACAATGTATTTGTACTATTCACTCTCTTTGCAATCAAGGCACGTGCTTCCAAGCATGTCCCTAAGCAATTGGACCTTTGATCATTTGGCAACAGCATTTCTTCCTCGATAACCATCGGCATGGGAGCAGCTCGAGGCTGTGCTCATATTCTTTCTATACCCATGGGTGTATAGCCAGACACAGTTCCAGCTCCATCTTCAAATTCGCAGATGCTGCAGCTGAACAGTGGAGAGCACACTGACTGGTTGCATTGCAACACGAGTCAGTAACTCGAAAGCTCAGTAATGACGAAAGCTGTAGAAAGTGGTAGACATTGCTCAGTCCATCTTGAGTACTGATCTCCCCACCATCAGGCCTTGAGTACTGCATAACACGAACCACAATCTTACCTCAACAACTATGATCTACCAAGGACTTTGTCTTGGTTGAACTACAGGCTTTGGTTTTGCACTATTATAGTTTGGTTACCCAGTATTACCAATTATTAATTTAATGCATTATTGGTTATTGGACATTTGTTGGTGTGTTATTGATATTAATGGACCAGTGAAGAAGCAGCAAGTCAGAATTTCATTGTTCTGCTGCCAGTACACGTGATAACCAAACACATGTACTGACATGTGCCGTCATGTTCTGACAGCTTGAGACTTGAATGAAGGCTGCTGAGCATACAACAGTGATGTAACCCATCAAGCAAAACCATTACTGTTGAAACATGGGACCTTGAATGCATTGAAGAGATAGCATATGTTAAAGTAATGATAGCAAGTCCTAACAATGGGAAGCAGGTTTCTTAAGCTCCATTCACCTAAAATTTGGGTGGAGGAATGAGGACCTATTACAGTAGAAGGTAATAGATCCATCAAGTGAATCAGAATTCGGATTGTTTTGTCGGTGATGTTTATGAGGGGCAGCTGCACTAATTCTACCCCCTCGCCAAATGTCCGTCTTCACCCTTTACAAGGTGCTACCTCCAACCCACTCCATCTCTTCTCATCAGTTCAGTCCAACGTCACCATTCTTTCATCCAATTTTCCCTACCATATCTAAGACCAGTTCATGATCACTATTTTAACTCAAGCCAAGATAGTATTTTACCCAGTTTCATAAATAACTCCCAAACTTTCCAAATCAAAAACCTGCAGATGCTGAAGTTCCAAAATAAAATCAAAAATCCAGGAATGACTCAACCGGTCGGTACAAGGGTGTCAGATACGATGAAACGTCCAATTCCGATTCATTAACTCTGTTTCTCTTTCCACAGATGCGGCCTGCTGAGTGCTTCCACCAATTTCTGTCTTTGTACAAAAATTTCAGTAAGTCAATGTGCAGCAGAAGACATGCAAGTCACACCACTTCAACAATGTGCACACATAAACCACACTCAGAAGACATACATGCAACTAGTGCGTCCCTCCTTTGTATTTGGCATGTATTTATGCGCAAGATCATGTTGCAGTTGTATAAGACGTTGGTGAGACTGCATTTAGAATATTGTGTTTAGTTCTGGGCACCCATGTTATAGGAAAGATATTGTCAAGCTTGAAAGGCTTCAGAGAAGATTTACAAGGATGTTGCCAGGATTAAAGGGTGTGAGCTATAGGGAGAGGTTGAGTAGGCTGGGTCTCTATTCCTTGGAGCACAGGAGGATGAGGAGTGATCTTATAGAGGTATACAAAATCATGCGAGGAATAGATCGGGTAAATGCACAGAGTCTCTTGCCCAGAGTAAGGGAATCGAGGACCAGAGGACATAGTATAGGAAAATAACTGCAGATGCTGGTACAAATCGAAGGTGTCACAAAATGCTGGAGTAACTCAGCAGGTCAGGCAGCATCTCAGGAGAGAAGGAATGGGTGACGTTTCGGGTCGAGACCCTTCTTTAACGCCTCGGGTCGAGACCCTTCTTCAGACTGATGTCAGGGGGGCGGGACAAAGGAAGGATATAGGTGGAGACAGGAAGATAGAGGGAGAACTGGGAAGGGGGAGGGGAAGAGAGGGACAGAGGAACTATTTAAAGTTGGAGGTCAATGTTCATACCGCTGGGCTGCAATCTGCCCAGGCGAAATATGAGGTGCTGCTCCTCTAATTTCCGGTGGGCCTCACTATGGCACTGGAGGAGGCCCATGACAGAAAGATCAGACTGGGAGTGGGAGGGGGAGTTGAAGTGCTCAGTCACCGGGAGATCAGGTTGGTTAAGGCGGACTGAGCGAAGGTGTTGAGCGAAACGATCGCCGAGCCTGCGTTTGGTTTTGCCGATGTAAAGAAGTTGACATCTAGAGCAGCGGATACAATAGATGAGGTTGGTAGAGGTGCAGGTGAACCTCTGTCTCACCTGGAAAGACTGTTTGGGTCCTTGGATGGAGTTGAGGGGGGAGGTAAAGGTACAGGTGTTGCATCTCCTGCGGTTGCAGGGGAAAGTGCCCGGGGATGGGGTGGTTTGGGTAGGAAGGGAAGAGTGGACCAGGGAGTTACGGAGGGAATGGTCTCTGCGGAACGCAGAGAGGGGAGGGGATGGGAAGATATGGCCAGTGGTGGTGTCCCGTTGTAGGTGACGGAAATGTTGGAGGATGATTTGTTGGATCCGCTGGCTGGTGGGGTGGAAGGTGAGAACGAGGGGGATTCTGTCCTTGTTACAAATGGGGGGAGGGGGAGCAAGAGCGGAGCTGCGGGATGTAGAAGAGACCCTAGTGAGAGCCTCATCTATAATGGAAGAGGGGAAGCCCTGTTTCCTGAAGAATGAGGACATCCCTGATGCCCTAGTGTGAAACACCTCATCCCGGGCACAGATGCGGCATAGACGGAGGAATTGGGAGTAGGGGATAGACTATTTGCAGGGGACAGGGTGGGAAGAAGTGTAGTCCAGATAGCTGTGCGAGTCAGTGGGTTTATAGTAAATGTCAGTCACTAGTCTGTCTCCTGTGATGGAGATGGTGAGGTCCAGAAACGGTAGGCAGATGTCGGAGATAATCCAAGTATATTTAGACAATAGACAATAGACAATAGGTGCAGGAGTAGGCCATTCGGCCCTTCGAGCCAGCACTGCCAGTCAATGTGATCATGGCTGATCATTCACAATCAGTACCCCGTTCCTGCCTTCTCCCCATACATCCTGACTCCGCTATCCTTAAGAGCTCTATCTAGCTCTCTCTTGAATGCATCCAGAGAATTGGCCTCCACTGTCTTCTGAGGCAGAGAATTCCACAGGTTTATAACTCTGACTGAAAAGGTTTTTCCTCGCCTCCATTCTAAATGGCCTACCCCTTATTCTTAAACTGTGGCCCCTGGTTCTGGACTCCCCCAACATTGGGAACATGTTTCCTGCCTCTAGCATGTCCAACCCCTTAATAATCTTAAATGTTTCAATAAGATCCTCTCTCATCCTTCCAAATTCCAGTGTATACAAGCCTAGTCACTCCAGTCTTTCAACATATGACAGTCCCGCCATTCCGGGAATTAACCTAGTGAGCCTACGCTGCACTCCCTCAATAGCAAGAATGTCCTTCCTCAAATTTGGAGACCAAAACTGCACACAGTACTCCAGGAGCGGTCTCACTAGGGCCCTGTACAACTGCAGAAGGACCTCTTTGCTCCTATACTCAACTCCTCTTGTCATAAAGGCCAACATGCCATTAGCTTTCTTTTAAGAGCAGGGTGGAAATTGGTAGTGAAGTGTATGAAGTCAGTGAGTTCTGCATGGGTACAAGAGGTAGCACCAATGCAGTCATCGATGTAGCGGAGGTAGAGTTTGTGGATGGGGCCAGTGTACGTCCGGAACAGGGATTGTTTGACGTACCCGACAAAGAGGCAGGCATAGCTAGGGCCTCGACCCGAAACGTCACCCATTCCTTCTCTCCTGAGATGCTGCCTGACCTGCTGAATTACTCCAGCATTTTGTGATACCAGAGGACATAGGTTCAGGGTGAGGGGAAAAGATTAAATATGAATCTGAGGGGTAACTTTACACAAAGGGTGATGGGTGTATGGAACAAGCTGCCAGAGGAGGTAGTTGAGGCTGGGACTATCCCATCGTTTAAGAAAGTTAGACAGGTACATGGATAGGACAGGTTTGGAGGCATATGGACAGGTGGGACTAGTGTAGCGGGACATGTTGGCCAGTGTGGGCAAGTTTGGCCGAAGGGTCTGTTTCCACACTGTATCACTCTATTACTCTATGCCTCTATGACACATCTCCTTTAAACGTCGCTCCTCCACAAAGCTATACCCTGTAGTATTTTACATTTCCACCCTGGGATAAAGGTCCTCACTGTCTACCCTATCTCTGCCTCTCAATTTTACATGCTTTTATCAGGTCTCCCCTCATCATCCGGTGTTCCATAGAAAACAATCCAAGTCTGCCCAACCTCTATCTGTAGCTAATACCTGCTAACCCAGTCATCATTTTTGGTAAATCTCCTGGGGACCATTTGCAAAGCTTTTATATCCTTCCTGTAATCGGACGACCAAAACTGCATGAAATACTCCAAATGTGGCCTGACCAAAGTTCTGTAAAGCTGCATCATGACTTCCTGACTCTTATACTCAATGAAGTAAGCATACCCAATGCCTTCTTTTCCATTTTATCTACCTGTGCTGCCACTTTCAGGGAGTTGTGCACATGGACCCCAAGATCCTTTTGTACATCAATGCTGTCCAAGGTCTTACCAGTAATTGTATATTTCCCCCTTACATTCAACCTTCAAAAGAGCAGCGCTTCACTCTTGCTCAAATAAAACTCCATCTGTCCTTTCTCAACTCATTTCTGTAGCTGATCTATATTCCGCTGTATACTTTGACAGCCTTCCTCACAGTCCACGAACACAGCAATTTTATTGCCATCTGCAAACTTACAAACCAATCTGTCTATGTTTAAGTCCAAGTCATTTAGATATATCACAAATAGCAGAGGACCCAGTACAGATCCCTGCGGAACTCCACAGACCTCTAGCCTGAATATTGTCCTTCTTCCACAAACCTCTGCCTTCTATCAGTCTGACAGTTTGGAATCCATACAATCAAGTCACCGTTAATCCTGTGCATCTTGATCAGCCTGCCATGCGGAACTTCATCGAAAGCCGTGAGGAGAACGTCCATCTCCCTATTTCACTGATTGCCTTTGTCACCTCCTCAAAAAACCCGATCAAGTTAGTAAGTAAAGCCCTGCCATGGGCAAAGTCATGCTGTCCAATCCGAGTTAATCCACTGGAATGAGGACAACTACAAAGGTATTTATTCACAAAATGCTGGAGTAACTCAGCAGGTCAGGCAGCATCTCAGTCTGAAGAAGGGTCTCAACCCGAAACGTCACCCATTCCTTCTCTCCTGAGATGCTGCCTGACCTGCTGAGTTACTCCAGCATTTTGTGAATAAACGCCTCTGATTTGTACCAGCATCTGCAGTTATTTTCTTACACAACTACAAAGGTAATCATGCACACTGAGATGCCACAAAGTGCAACAACATAGTTAAGTAGAAGGTTTATTTCAGAGGTTTTGGTTAATGAATACTTCCTGTACATCTGGAGATTTCTCAGTGCTGCTTCCATTTCATCACATGTACGCTGCTGACAATGTACCAGGTTTCCATCCATATCTAGAAATATTCCAATGACAAAACATGAATAGCAGCACAGAAATTCTTGATCCATGTATTTGTTTTAAATCCACTGGAGAGAGATGTGGTGGGGTTTCAATAGCTCATCTGAAAGACCACGTCTTTGACAGTATTGCGCAGGTGCTAGCCTGGATAATTAAAGGACATTCCTTTTGGAAGGAGATGAGGAGGAATTTCTTTCATCAGAGGGTGATGAATCTGTGGAATTCTTTGCCACTGAAGGCTGTGGAGACCAAGTCAATGGATATTTTTAAGGCAGAGATAGATAGATTCTTGATTTGTATGGGTGTCAGAGATTATGGGGAGAAGGCAGGAGAATGGAGGGAGAGATATTTCAGCCATGATTGAATGGCGGAGTAGACGTGATGGGCCGAACGGCCTAATTCTGCTCCTATCACTTATGACCTTATGATAACGTTCAAGCATGAGATGCACGGAATCAAAGGCAAAAGTGATACCATTGGGTTCTGGCAGGTACCTGATCGTGATTAAAAGGATGTGAAGCAAGGATTTAGAATCTGCCACAGCGCAATATAGGTGAGTTAGCAGCGCAAAGATGAAATTCCAAGATCCATAAAACATTTGTATGTCCAATACTGCATCCTGTGTGGGTGATGTTATTGCACATCCTGTTTAAAGGATCTCCAGAATAAGATCCAAATATTTGGGTCAATCTAAGCAGCAGTGTAAATGGCAGCTTTCATGTCACCAGATATGCAACATCACCCACTTCTACCCTGTGTCCATAGGCTATCTTGCATTCAAATATTCGATAGGTATAACTCTACCAAAAACAGTCAAGTATGTGCAGTTATAATGCTAAGCAGCTAACATATCACAATTTCAGCAGAAGAGGCGTCTTCGTACCAGAGCTGGATCACCTTATGTACTCAGAGTTGTAGGCTAGAAGTCTGCGCTCATGTGAAAATCAGGACCCCAAGGCAAATTCACTTCCATGCATAAATCAAAGGGATAGTGCACTGTCATTGCCCAAGCTGCTCTGTAGTGCCAAGCATGAAATCATGCAAGCAACTGCCAATTTCCTTCCTCGGTTCAACTCATGATTCATTCACTCTAAGTCAGTGAGATTGCCAGGGATCTTTACACAAGAAGGCAGGATGAATGGATAGCACCTTGGGGATCGTGGCTCCAGTCTGAAGACGGGGATATTGCCACTTCTCAGAGCCCACAGACCCCCACGTGATTACAAATATAATGAAGCGCATTAGGTTAAATGGAACATGACCGAGAGGGAAGTTGGCAGCCTGAAGCAAAGTGAGCTCCAGGATATAACCCTGAATTTCTTCAATGTGCACATTGTGCACAATCCAAACACTTGGATGGTCACTTGTGTTAGCCCTTTAAAAGCGAGAGCATGTCTGTGCTGACAATGAAAGACTTTGAAACTAGGCAGCTTCGGAGAAGTGGGTGAAATATTAAGGACTTATCACATTACTAGTTATCTCAGGTTCGAACTTCAAAGTTTTGTTCCTAACTTCGATTACAGAAGATATTTCCACATCAGTTTCTACTAAAGGTTACCTCACCGCCAAGTAAAAGTACCTTGAGAAATGTCGATCTGAACTAGCAAATGAAAGTTCCTTCTTGGTGATTTATAAACCTTAAACTGTGGTGATGGAATGTCAGTCTTTTACAAGTGGTCTTCATGATTTTTCCCTGAGGGGAAATCTGCACCCTTCTGCTTCTTGTGTCCCCAGGTGCACTAGGCCATGAAACCAGTTCTTCGAGGGGAAAACATTCAACATAAAAATAGGATGTGAGTATGAAGGACCTACGAGATCGGCGCTCCTCATCAAGAACAAGGGAGTGCAATCATGTGGAATCTGTGGGCAGCCACTCTGGCAGCATCCAGCCCATTAAGGATAAGCAAGGACGATTGTATTTTGACCAGTCATGCCCCAGTCACTCCCTCTTCTCCCCGCTCCCATCAGACAAGAGGTACAGAAGATGTGAAACGCATAGCACCAGATTCAGGAACAGTTTCTTCACAGCCATTTCAGGCAATTGAACCATTCTATCACCAACTTGATGGACCTCCCATCTAACTCATGGGACCTCCCATCTCACTCATTGGAGACCTTCAAACGATCATTAAATCAAACTTTACTGGACTTTATCTTGCACTGAACATTATACCCTGTACACTGTGGAAAGCTCGATTGTAATCATATCTAGACATTTCGCTGATTGGATAGCACGCAACAATAAAGGTTGCCAATGTGCCTGGATACACATGACAATAATAAACTTAACTAAAACTAAAAAGAAACTATTTATGTATAGTATTATCTGATCTGACAGGATGGCATGCAAAACAAAGCTTGTCACTATACCTTAGTACACGTCACAATAATAAGCCTAAACTACTTACGTCTGTTATACCTTCAAGGTGAGAGCTTTATCTCCAAAGTATTGCTATATCTTTGCTGTTATTCAAGTGAAAAAGGGAGGTTTTTGGAGCATCGAACCTTTGATTTTGTTTGCCAATTTTCATCCTGAATTTCTTTTAGCATAGACAAAGTTTTACTCCCCTGCTAAGGAGTAAACTAAAAAAGGAAATCAGAAGGGCAAGAAAGGGCCACGAGATAGCTCTGGCGGGTAGCATTAAGGACAATCCCAAAATATTTTATAAATATATAAGGGAGAAAAGGGTAACTAGAGAGAGAGTGGGGCCTCTCAGGAATCAAAGCAGTCACCTCTGTGTGGAGCCACAGGAGATGGGCAAGGTCCTAAATGAGTATTTCTCCTCTGTATTTACAGAGGAGAAAGACCGTAGGACGGAGGAAATTGGAGCAGTCACTGGAAGTGTCTTGAGAGCAGTCAGGGTTACCTTCGAAGAAGTACTGAAGGTACAGTACTATCGTGTTTGAAGGTAGACAAAGACAAATCTCCAGGGCCTGATCTGATATATCTGAGTACATTGTGGGAAACTAGAGAGGGAATTGTGGGAGCCCGGGGTTGAAATTTACGAGTCGTCCTTAAATACAGGAGAGGTGCCAGAAGACTCGAGGGTGGCAAATGTTGTACCTCTTTTCAAGAAGGGCTACAGGAAAAATGCTGGGAACTATAAGCCGGTGAGCGTAACATCTGTAGTTGGTAAGTTACTGGAGAGTATTCTGAGGGATAGGATATACAGGCAGTTGGATGGGCAAGGGCTGATTAGGGACAGTCAGCATGGTTTTGTAGTGGAAGGTCGTGTCTCTCAAATCTGATTGACTTTTTGAAGACATGACCAAAAAGGTTGATGAAGGCAGAACTGCAAATGTTGTGTACATGGACTTCAGTAAGGCGTTTGACAAGGTTCCGGATGGTAGGCTGCTCTGGAAGGTTAGATCGCATGGATCCAAGGAGAGATAGCTGAATGGATAGCAAATTGGCTCCATGGAAGGAAGCAGAGGGTGATGGTGGAAGGTTGCTTCTCAGAATGGATGCCTGTGACTAGTGGGGTGCCTCAGGGTTCGATGCTGGGCCCATTACTGTTTGTCATCTACATCAATGATTTGGATAAGAACATATAAGGCAAGATAAGCAAGTTTGCTTATGAAACAAAAGTGAGTGGTTTTGCAGATAGTGAAGATGGTTGTGAAAGATTGCAGCAGGATCTGGATCGATTGGCCAGGTGGGCGGAGGAATGGTTGATGGAATTTAATACAGAAAAGTGTGAGGTGTTGCATTTTGGGACGTCGAACAAGGGCAGGACCTACACAATAAATGGTAGGCCTCTGGGGAGTGTTGTAGGGCAGAGGGATCTTGGAGTACAGGTGCATGGTTCCTTGAAGGTCGAGTTGCAGGTAGATATGGTGATCAAAAAGGCTTTTGGCACTTTGGTCTTCTTCAGTCAGAGTATTGAGTATAGAAGTTGGGAGTTCATGTTGCAGTTGTACAAGATGTGGTGAGACCGCATTTAGAATATTGTGTTCATTTCTGGGCACCATGTTATAGGAAAGATATTGTCAAGCTTGAAAGGGTTCAGAAAAGATTTACGAGGATGTTGCCGGGACTGGAGGGTGAGCTATAATAGGCTGGGTCTCTATTCCATGGAGCGCAGGAGGATAAAGGGTGATCTTATAGAGGTGTATAAGATCATGAGAGGAATAGATCGGTAGATGCACAGAGTCTTTTGCCCAGAGTAGGGAAATGGAGAACCAGAGGACATAGGTTCGAGGTGAAGGGGAAAAGATTTAATAGGAATCAGAGGGGTAACCTTTTCACACAAAGGGTGGTGAGTGTATGGAACAAGCTGCCAGAGGAGATAGTTGAAGCTGGGACATCGAATGGTGGTGCTGGCTCGAAGGGCCGAATGGCCTACTCCTGCACCTATTGTCTATTGGGACTATCCCATCATTTAAGAAACAGTTAGACAGGTACATGGACAGGATAGGTTTGGAGGGATATGGACCAAGCGCAGGCAAGTGGGACTAGTCTAGCTGGGACATTGTTGGCCGGTGTGGGTGAGTTGGGCCAAAGGGCCTGTTTCCACACTGTATCATTCTATGACTCTATGATTCTAAGTTAATTTGCAGCTTTTTGAATTGGCTTTGGTAGGGATTTTATTTTACTTGTTTGAGGAAATTTGCATCCAAGCCAATAACTAGACTATTTGAGGCCCCATTTATCTTTTACATCAATAAATTATTTCACTAAAATACCAACTGCATGCTCCCTTAAATGTGTCATAAATGTTAGTGAGTCTTCAATTTTGCTGCAGGAAATAAGCTTTTGAAAAAGGTCAAGTGGTTTATGCTCTGTTTTAAACTATGTAAAATGATGTTCCTTCTATAATTGCGTTGAATGCCTTCA
Organism: Rhinoraja longicauda; assembly: GCF_053455715.1. Classification (NCBI taxonomy): domain Eukaryota; kingdom Metazoa; phylum Chordata; class Chondrichthyes; order Rajiformes; family Arhynchobatidae; genus Rhinoraja; species Rhinoraja longicauda. The sequence continues at coordinate 80,190,127 of NC_135955.1, read as the reverse complement.
CTTTCCCTTGGCAGTAATTTAGTCGGCAAAAACATACTTGTGTGCTTTATGACTTGGACAGTAAGCATGGAACAGCAATTTGGTTCAATTGATCAAATTGGCTTAATTATAGCAAACAAAACAACCCACCAATATATTTTTATTTAACGTAAATTGGCAAACTGGCAAAATATTACTTTATCTTCATTATTATATTTTACAAATGATGCTGAATGAAATCAATTCTTTACAACCGGAACTTGGCACAACAAAGAACTGTAACCGTTTGTCAGAAAACATGAAACCTTTTTTTCATAGGGTTTTATCAGGGCAGTTTTCTTTCTGGCAGTCACATTTATAGCAGATCAACAAAGCAGTAAATGACTTCAATGATTAAAAGTGCTGTTCTGTCTCCATAAGTCAGGATTATTTATTATTCCTGTTCACGCTTGTGGCTTGCAACTAAACTCAGACTGTCTCCAGTAAATTTTCTGTATATATTAATAAATGTAAATATATTAATAAATGTATTGCTTCTAACACTCATTTGTTATCTTCACAGTCATCTTTTATTTGTTTGTCAGTGTGTTTAAAGAACCTAACTTTTCCAATAAACGTAAATTATATGCTGGATTGATTGATCTCATACAAAGATGTACACGTACCCAGAATCGCAAAATCACATAGTTATAGGGCAGAAGAAAGTCGGCCATCGATATGAAGTCCCTGTTGGCTCTTTATAAGAGTAATCCAGCCAGGTCAACACCCTTATCCTTTCCCCATAGCCTATATGTTCCTGTTTGCCTTTCTAGTATTTATCCAGCTTCTGTGTGAACAGGGTTGAATGTGTTTCCTGTGCTATCCATCGCTCTGCATCTATTCTCAATTTTTTCTCTAACTGCATTAAAAAAAAGGCTTTTCCATAACACTTTTGGGGTTTGCTGTTTTTGGACCCCTCTACCTATCTGTCTGGACATTTCATGGTTTTAAATATCTCCATCAGATTCCATGTCAACCTCCTCAACACAAAGGAGAATAACAAAACCTTCTCCCATCTAGTTTCTAACAAAATACCTCATCCCTTGAACCATCTTAGAGAAGCTCTTTTATTCCACTAGTCTGAATGCATGCTCTTGGAGACTATTATTGCACAGTTCACCACACTTCCATGAACTGTAATCCCTGCAAATCCAACTCCAACTGGCTTCTACAGAACGGTAGTTCCTGGATCACCACACAGTCTAATTCCCTCCCATTCCCCAAATGACTTTTTTCCTACTACTCTCTTTGACATCTGCTACACAATTTTATTCCATGTTGCTGATGCCCCTTTTGTTCTATGGAAATTGATTAACAAGAAAGTGAATGATGAACCACAATGATTTTTTTTAATTGAATCGTCAAATAATATAAAAGCACCAATATGTGCATTTATCAGTTGCCTTTTCTACTACGATAGTTCCTAAGAAGATGAGATTTCTGAGGCACTTGGAATTTCTCATTACTGTCCTGCAATTATCATCCAGAGTCACTACTCTTGGGTGGAGTACATCCAACCCCATATATATATGACATACATGGGCAGTGGGCAAGTCCTAAATGGGACTTGTACAGGAGTTGGACGACCCCGTCCCCACGATGTCTCCACTGTCTTGTGTACATGCCACATGTACAGTCGGCAAGTCGTTGGTTCCAGCAGCTTTAGAGCTTGTCTACCTAGCATGTGAAGCCTGGGTTCGGCGGATTGCGCAGAGGAAACCACCAGAAGGTTCAACGGGCAGAAAGGCGATCCCAGCGAAGCGTCGTGGAGCGCAAACAGGGCAGAGTGAGACCAGTAGGACACTTCTGACCATCCACTGCATCCTGACCTGTCCCCAGCCGTCCCGACTATGTCTTGCTGCTGGAACCCGATAGGCTGGGACGAAAGAGTGAGGCCGACGATCTGCGCAACACCCCCTCACTTAAATCCAAGTCAAGCGCAGGTCATGACTTCAACCCCATACCATGCAACCTCAAGTCCTGTGGCGATGGGAGAGTGGCGAAGCAGCAGGTGTGGATACACTGGAAGCTGTAGTCACGAAACTGCACACAGGCAGCCCAGGGCATAGGGTCGCTCTCTACTGGACCGAAGCAGCAGTGGAGTTTGGCAGCCCCCCGGGTGTCTGAGCAGCCCTCTTAAGGATTCCCTCTGCTCACCTCCATGGAGGAAGGGGCTAGAAAAGGTGCCTCAAACATAGCCTGCTTCACTTCACCTTGGCCAGCATACCGCGGCTGGCGGGGATCCCAATCAGCGGTCGAAATAATAATAAAAAACAAGTTGAATGTGCTCAACCTCGGCACGTGGAACGTGCAAACCCTGCTGGATAACATCAAGGCAGATAGGAGCACTGCAGAGGCCCAGAGAAAACGCACCGCCCGCAAGACCCAGGCTACCTCCACTTCCACTGCAGCACCCATCCACTTGTGTCCTACGTGTGGGCGTGCCTTCCGGGCCCGGATTGGCCTCACCAGTCACAGTCACCAATCCTCCAACTGAAAGTGAAGTCATGGTCATCTTCGAACCTGAAGGACGAACAACAACAACAACAACATATGACATAAGGTCAGAAGTACCTCCATGCCCCACTTCCTCCCCTACCACCACAACTCTCCCACCCCCACCTTCCCTTGATCCCCCAACTATCATTCTCCTGGGATGCAACATTCTGGAGAACAAGCATTCTGGTCTCCATCAGTACTTTCAAAAGCAACATCGTTCAATCTGAAAAAAATGACACAGAGTGCTGAAGTGACTGATGGGCCAGTCAGCATCCTTGGAGAACATGGATAGGTGACGTCACTGTCAGGACCTTACTGCAGGTCCCGACCCGAAACATCACCTATCCATGTTCCCCAGAGATGCCGCCTGACTTGGTAAGTTCCTTCAACTCTTTGTGTCCTTTTTTTTTTAATAAACCATCATCTGGAGGTCCTTATTTCTACATCTTCAAATCCAAGGCTGATACATAACCATGTCAACAGCTTCCACTCATAACATGACATACCAGCTGAGTGGCAATGTTATGTTTAGAAACTCCAAGCTGGATTCTGAGACATAGGCATCAACGCTTACGGATAAGTACCAGGATAAATTGAAAACTAGATGTTTAATCCCTGCAAGGAGAATCTGAACGAGCAATCTGGTGAACAAATTATCCACAAAATGCCATGAACAATATTTGGAGATCTAACTCTTACATCCTCGCCAATGTTCTTAGGTCATTAAGCAGTTCTCGGGATTTGTTTTGATGTGGAAATTTTTATATTTTAGTAATTGCAGCCAACTCTTAGCTTTGTACCCACAGTTGCCTTAATACTCAATAAATTCTTTCACTAAAGTATGAAATAAATGCTGCTGAAATTTGGCCCAGGTCTTGGTGACCTAGCACTGGGCAGGGAAGTGAGCAGTGAATGCCATTAACAATATTTGGAGACTAAAATTTACAAGGCTGTTGGAGGTAATGATGACAAGCAGTACTGTATGTGGCACCAACCACCTAATTCATAGGCCAGTAGGGAGATACTGGAGGCAGTTGCTTGATGATTGCACATCAATGCTTAAACTCATATTTTGCAACGTTTTCCTTGAAGAAGGATCCCAACCCAGAATGACGTCTGTACATTTTCCCCCGCGGATGCTGCCTGATCCGCTGAGTTCCTGCAGCAGTTTGTTTTGCTCAAGGTTCCGGCATGTGCCGTGTCTTTTATCTGCCACAAAAATTCCTTGCATGATATTGAAAATCTACCATGTTAAACATATGTGGGAATAACATGGCTGCTGGAGGATCGCTGACTGAAAAAGTGTTATCAATAACTCCCCTGCAGTTGGTGTGCTGAATTAGGAGTTATATATTTTGTGTTGACCATTTCTTTAACAACAATGGTTCAAATTAAGCAATTTGTTTTCCCAAAGCCAAGTTTTTAGTTTAATAGAGATTGAACAGATTAGGTTTATACCAGCTGGAGTTCAGAAGAATGAGAGGGGATTTGATTGAGACCCTTAAGATCCTGAGGCATGGATACGGAGAACATTTTTCTTCTTGTGGGAGAATCTACACCACGCCTCGCTGTTTAAAAGGAAGGAATTACTCACTTAAAGGAATTACTCAATTACTCACTTAAATTTTTCACTCAAAGAGCCACGGTTTTTGGAATTTTTATTCTCAAAGGGCATTCAAAGTCGAGACCTGAATATTTTTAAGATGAAGTTAAATGTGCCGTAGATATGCAAGGGAACACAAAGGGTTATCAGGGATTGGCGGGAATACCAAGCTGTGGTTATAATTGATCAGCATTAAATTGTGGACCAGGCTCGAGGGACAAAGTGACTGAGCTTCCTCTGTTATATATTCCACGGACTTTCCCTTGACCACATAATGCCTCCGATTCTGGCTTCTACCTTTGCCTCTCTTATTTATTCTTTAGTTACTGGAGGACAAGCGGTAATTTAAATTAACAAATGAAGTCTGAAAACCCTGAAAACACTCAACCTGTCAAATAACATCTGTGGAAACTGAAAATGAGTGAATGCTTCAGGTCAGACGGAAGGTATTCAAAACGAAATGTTAACACTGTTTCACCTTCCCCATATGTTGCCTGACCTGCTAAATGTTTCCAGCATGTTCTGACTTTATTTCATATTTCATATGCATTACCTTCTACGAAGGGTGGAAATGATCTGATGGGGGGGGGGGGGGGGGGCATCATTTAACTTTCTCATCAGCATTTAGAGATGAAAGGTCTTTGGAGAAACAGCACTCCTGTCTTAGCTTCGCAGCCTTTAGTTGTCTTACTGCATGATAGTGCAACTGGTTAAGCTGCTGCCTTACATTTATAGCAACCCAGATTCAATGATCACTGGTGCTGCCCTGTGGGGAGTTTGGAGATTCTCCTTGCTACTGCATGAGTATTTCTGCGAGCTCCGGTTTCCTCCCACATCTCAAAGACACGCTGGTTGTTAGGTTTAATTGGTTACTGTAAAGTACCCCGAGTGTAGACAGAGGGGTGGGGGTACAGGGGGTGAGTGGGCAAATCAGTGTGGAGTTGGCGGGCATGTTATAGAGAGTAAGTGGCTGAAAATGGGATGAATACCCTCCTTCATAAAGGAAAATATTAAAAATATAGACATAGACACAGATGTGATATTGTCTGATGTGGTCTGCTGAAGGGTCTCGACCCGAAACGTCACCTATTCCTTTTCTCTAGGGATGCTGCCTGACCCCCTGAGTTGCTGCAGCATTTTGTGTCTATCGTCGGTGTAAACCAGCATCTGCAGTTCCTTCTTGCACATTAAAAATATCGATGGCTTGTTTTGGGAGAATGCCACTAATTTCTTCTGCACTTGATTATTATATCAACAGGAATTGACAGAAATCATATGCAACTTCTTCAAGTGGTACTTTCGTGTCAGCAATCTCTTTTTGAGCAAATCTCTTTAGTGTTGCTGCTTACGAAAGCAAATAAAGGAGGAAAACCTTCCAAAAATACATCCTTTTTGAACGCAACAAACCTTCAACAGCAGTGTGTGCAGTACAATAATGTATCAAAAGTTATACCACATTATGCGCATTGTATTGCTCTCATGAAATAAAAAATAAGAAACCTACACAAACCATAAATACAAACATTTAGTCAGTTCATTATTTATAAATTTGAAAGCATAGAACAAATTATATACAGATGTATGGACACTGTTATAAATCTGACCAATTATAATTTCTCTCAGTCGTTTAGTCATAGAGTCATAGAGTGATACAGTGTGGAAACAGGCCCTTCAGCCCAACTTGCCCACACCAGCCAACATGTCCCAACTACACTTGTCCCACCTGTCAGCATGGTCCATATCCCTCCAAACCTATCCTATCCATGTACCTGTCTAACTGCTTCTTAAATGTTGGGACAGTCCCTGCCTCAACTACCTCCTCTGGCAGCTTGTTCCATACATCCACCACCCATTGTGTAAAATGGTTCTCCCCTATGGGGAGAAGTTGGGCCCAGGTTACTGATTGTGGATGATCAGCCATGATCACAATGAATGGTGGTGCTGGCTCGAAGGGCCGAATGGCCTCCTCCTGCACCTATTTTCTATGTTTCTATGTTTCTATCACCCTGCCAGGTAGGTTTTGTTCAAATTAATCCCATCGCATCACCTAGCAAGGTAGAGTTTGTCTGAAGAAGGATCTCGACCCAAAACATCACCCATTCCTTCTCTCCAGAGGTGCTGCCTGTCCCACTGAGTTACTCCAGCATTTTGTATCTACCTTCAATCTAAACCAGCATCTGCATTTCTTTCCTACCCATAGATTTTGCTCATGTCTGATATCACATCATGTTCTGTAATTGTTCCAACACAATTATCGTCATAGCTATGAATATATTATTAGACATATATCCCCACATCAAACTGTCACATTAAACCTAAATAAGGGTTACTTATTCTTATCAACCAGTACACTCATTACAATTATACATTATATTTGGTATATTTATGACCATAATTTCATCACAATGTCTACTTGTTTTATTTTTTGTTTTATATCTGTCCTGCATCCTTACTTACTGTACACTGGATTTTTCCTCTTTCCTGTTGTCTCCTTGAGAACCGCAATTGTTTTTGACCTTCCTTTCCGAATCATCTCAAAGACCCCCAAATCTAGCATGACTGTTGTCAGTTTATCTTGTCCCACTCTGGCGATAGTGTCCTCGAATGACACTCATAAATCCGCAATCACTCACAGGATCACAGAAGATTCTAACAGGATCTTCACTGTAATTGAATGGCTTCACACAACAACACGACACGACATCGAGACCTCCTCAATTCACTGTCGCACCGAACACCGCAGCCCCACCCGGCTCGGACATGCCCCGCAAAGAGTGGGTCGCCCTGAACCGGCTCCGCACAGGGGTCGGCCGGTTCAATGCCAACATGCATCGTTGGGGGTTGCGTTCATCAGCAGCCAGCGTGTGTGGAGCAGACCAGCAAACAGCGCAGCACGACATTTTCGACTGCACTGTCCTCCGTCCCCCTGGTGGAGGGGTAGACCTCACGGCCCTTGACAAAACCACATTGCACTGGCTACAGCGCCTGGAGGGCGTTACATAATATCTGCTGCCTCAAACGTCGTTTCCAAATGCCTCTTCCTCAGCATGTGTTTCATTTCCTACTTCCTGCAATTTTATAAACACAACATTACATGGAATAGGACAGGTTTGGAGGGATATGGGCCAATCACGGGCAGGTAGGGCGAGTGTAGCTGGGACCTGTTGGCCCGTGTGGGCAAGTTTTGCTGTAGGGCCTGTTTCCACGCTGTATCACTCTATGACTCCTCTCATGGACTCTGAGCTTTACCCAAAACTGACGGAGATCCAGCTTCTCCATTAATATTGTTTGTGCAAAACAATTGACGTTATCTCAGCACTACGTCTGGTGCTGAGCATTTTGCCTCCTGCCTTGCTGGAAGATTCTTATGCTTGTGCAGCTACTAACTTGTAACCCCTGTCCCATACAGTCCAAACAGATTATGGACTCCTCCTCTGAACTCCTTAAATGAGAAACCCAAAGCACTGCCCACCCAATGCCCCCGATTCCGACATAATGGTCTGTGCTTCAGTCGACTCAGTTTAATTGTTACTCTGCTCTACAGTACTTGCCATACTCTCATCCAGGGTCACATTTACATAGAGCATTGAACAGTACAGCACAAGAACAGGTCCTTCAGTCCACAATGTCCATACTAAACATGTTATACTAATCTCCTCTACCTGCACATGATCCATACCCCTCCATTCCCTGCATTTCTATGTGCCTAAATAAAAGTCTTTTAAATGCCACGATGATATCTGCCTCCACCACATTCCAGGCATCCACTACTATCAGTATTAAAACAACTTGCCGTGCACATCGCCTTTAAACTTTGCTCATCTGACCTTAAAGCTATCCCCTTTATTCTTTGATATTTCCACATATGGAGAATGTTTCTAACCTGCTCTCACCTTCTCGGGGAACATAAAGCCAAGCACTAAACTCTCACTTTTCGCGACTGCTTTATCAGAATTTCTGCAGCCAACTCTCACCTGCCAGATTCTGCAAACAGGAGGCTCGTTGGTAACTCTCAAGTTGATTCTAGTCTGAGGAGCAAGAGAGCTGGTGCACTCCAAAGGATGAGTGGATCCTGGATCACTTCTTCGTCCATTTCTCTAGTTCATTTGAAAAGCCAGGTGAACTATTACTATGATGACTTGAGGCTGAGATAATTTGCAGCTACAATTGTGGTCCTTTGTGTAAATTATGGAGTGTTTCTTCTTGATGTCCATTGGCTTCAGCTGCACAAGGGCACCTTGCTGCCATACTCAGTCAAATACTGCGATGTCAAAAGTAGTCACTTTCACCTCATCTTTAGAGGTGTTATTGGAGTCATTTGGGGACTAGAGTGACTTAATCCAAACTATGCTTGTGATCACTGAGCTGATAAGGCTGAGTGGCCTTCTCAATGTGACAAATATGAGGAAGACCTTGGGTTGTCAAACAGTGGATCATTCCCCACAGATACATAATTTCTGATCTTCCCATGTAGGGGTCACAGTTTAAGGTTAAGGGGGAAGTCTTTTAGGACCGAGATGAGAAAGTTTTTTTTCACACAGAGAGTGGTGAATCTGTGGAATTCTCTGCCACAGAAGGTAGTTGAGGCTAGTTCATTGGCTATATTTAAGAGGGAGTTAGATGTGACCCTTGTGGCTAAAGGGATCAGGGGGTATGGAGAGAAGGCAGGTACGGGATACTGAGTTGGATGTTCAGCCATGATCATATTGAATGGCGGTGCAGGCTTGAAGGATCGAATGGCCTACTCCTGCATCTATTTTCTATGTTTCTATGTATTCACCATATTAAAGGGGCTGGTCTAGTTGAGTTTCTGGTAATGGTGATGCTCTAGGATGTTGATGTTGAGGAAATCAGTGTAGATAGTTAGACTAGAGGTGATGTGAATGAAATTGTATTTGGTGCAAACATCATCCCCACTTTTGACCTTTATAACAGAAGGAAGGTCATTGATGAAGAAGCTGAAGATAGCCATATCAAGGACACACCACTCAAGAACTATTACCATGATGACTTATGGTATGGCTGAGAGGATTTACTAATAACAGCTACAAATGTGTTCCTTTGTATAAGTTATGGGGTGCCCATTGGCTCCTTGATGCCCATTGGCTTCAGTTACAGCATGGCACCTTACTGCCATACTCGGTCAAATACCTCAATGTCAAAGGTGGCCTCATCTTTAGAGGTGTTGTTGGAGTCATTTGGGTCTAGAGTATGGATGGGATAGGTTTAATGGATAGGATTGGTTCATGCTGATATGGGACAAACACAGGCACGTGGGACTGGTGTAGATGGGGCACGGGGCAGGTTGGGCCGAAGAGCCTGTTTCCACACTGTTTGACTCTATTGAACAGATCTCCCAATTTAGATACCAGTCTTGAGACAATTGTGAGGAGCCTTTGTAATGTGAAAATGGGCTGGAAGTAAGTTTGCATATCAAAATTCGATGCCAAAGTTGATGCCAATGTAATTGTTCCCTTGTTTCAATGTAGCACTGTGCTAAAATTGATTGACTTGCCCAGCTTAGTTTGTAGAGTCTTTAAGAGCCAAAACCGAATGGAGAGCAACAGGAATGATAAATGTCTGTTTAGATAAAAATGGTAGATTTCCTTTCCTTTAAGGTACTTATGCACCAAGTGGATTTTTATACCTAGACTGTTTTCATATTACAAAACTGAATTTAATTTCACAGTTTCTGAAGTGAAAATCGAAGAAATAGTTTTATCTGTAATAATGCAGTAAAATGAACACAACAAAATTATAAAGTATTTGTTTTAATTGAGTTTGTATTTAAATATACCTGATATTGAATTTTCTAAGGTAGAGACAAAATGCTGGAGTAACTCAGCAGGACAGGCAGCATCTCTGGAGAGAAAGAATGCATGACTTGTCAGGTCGAGACCCTTCTTCAGACTCTCCACTATTGAATTTTCTGAAATATATTACATCCTTCTTTTAACATTGTGTTATGCACCTTTAAGAATATTAGTTCAATAAGATCAAAGGGTTTTAAAGAATTTTCCAACATTAGAAGTGCATGGCCATCAAATGGCCCATATGTGGTTCAGATGTGCATGCATATGTAAATAATCTCTAAAAGTTTAATTTTAAAAATGGACACAACAAAGAGCAATTAACTGTGCAAGATACAATATCAGCCGCAGCTGAACTGTGGCTGTTCAACCTATTGCCAAAAGGCCGCATTAGGAATTTTATAAACCTTTACTTAAAAGAGCCAGGTGTACTGTAAAAAAATTTTTTTAATGCAATAAATGCTTTGTCAAATATTATGGTTGGAGAGAATATTATTGTTTCTTGTACATTATTAATTTTCAATCTTTTAACAGTAAATTTGAGGCTTTTTAAAAAAAATGCAGAGTCGTAGTCTATGAATAGGAGTCTGACGTAGGTGTCTCTCTTATCCAGGTGTTCCAGAGATGTGTAGGGCCAGGGTGATGGCATCGTCCATTGACCTATTGTGATGGAAGGTGAACTGCAGTGGGTCAAGGCCATTGGGTAGACTGGATTTAATGCGTTACATAACTAGCCTCTCAAAACATTTCATGATGGTGGATGTCAAGGCCACTGGACAGTAGTCGTTTAGGTGTGAGGTCTTGCTTTTCTTAGGTACTGGGATGATGGTGGTCTTCTTGGAGCAGGTGGGTACGTCAGAACGGAGTAGGGAGAGATTAAAGATGTCTGCGAATAATCCCGCTAGCTGTTCCGCGCAGCTACTGAGGACACGGCCAGGAACTCCGTCTGGGCCAGTTGCTTTTTGCGGGTTTACCTTCAAGAAAGTCGATCTAACCTCTGCGACAGTCACCCTGGGGAGAGGCACACTGAAGCCTGAAGGGCCAGGTGTCACCGCCTTGTTGGCCTTCTGCTTGAAGCGAGCATAGAAAGCATTCAGTTCATCGGGTAGGGTCGCACTATCACCAATGACGTTGCCTGTCCTTGCTTTGCAGCCAGTTATCTTACTCTGACCTTGCCACATTCTCCTTGTGTCCGAGTGATTATAGTGGGACTCAAGTTTGTCCCGGTATTTTGTCTCTTGGCATCCTTGATGGCTTTGCGGAGATCATAGCGGACCTTCTTGTACTGCTCGGGATCGTTTGACTTCCATGCATATAGCAGACCTGGCCTTAATCTGTGAATTTACCTTGCAATTCATCCATGGTTTCCGATTGGGGAATATTCGATTTGACTTCGTCGGCACACAGTCTTCCACGCACGTGCCGATGAAGCCAGTCACGGCAGTGGCGTACTCATTCAGGTTAGCTGTGGAATTGCTGAATATGGACCAGTCCACTGTCTCAAAGCAGTTGCATAAGATGTCATCTGCGTCCGTTGATCGGCATTTCACAACTCTCTCTACCGGATCTCTGTGGAATTCTCTGCCTCAGAAGGCAGTGGAGGCCAATTTTCTGAATGCATTCAAGAGAGAGCTGGATAGAGCTCTTAAGGATAGCGGAGTCAGGGGGTATGGGGAGAAGGCAGGAACGGGGTACTGATTGAGAATGATCAGCCATGATCACATTGAATGGCGGTGCTGGCTCGAAGGGCCGAATGGCCTCCTCCTGCACCTATTGTCTATTGTCTATCCTCCTGCTTCAATTTGTGTTTGTAGTCAGGGAGCAGAAGCACAGGTTGGTGATCAGATTTCCCGAAATGTGGTTGAGGGAAAGAGCAGTAGGCATTTTTTTAATGATGTACAGCAGTGGTCGAGGGTGTTCTGGCCGCTGGTGGGACAAGAGACATGCTGGTAGTACTTTGCTCACATGCCCCTGAGGTTGGCTGGATTGAAGTCTCAGGGCTTCAGGGTGTTTTGTCTGGAGGCTACTGATGGTGGACTACCGATCATTCAGAGCAAGCTTGACGTCTACGTGGGGGGAGATGTAGACTGCTGTCAGGAGTGCTGAGTGAATTCCCTCGGCAGGTAGTAGTGATGGCACTTCACAGTCAGATATTCCAGATCCGGGGAACATGAACCCGCCAGGAATGCTATGTCTGAACACCCACAAGGTATTGATTAGGAAGCCGACACCGCCACCTCTAACATTGCCAGAAGAGGCTGTAGGGTCCATCCGGTGGTGAAGGGTGAAGCCCTCGGGCTGAATGGCACAGTCAGGTATGTCAGGAGTGAGCCATTTCTCTGTGAAACACAGCACGAAGCAGCAGACTCTCACTTCTTTGCAGTAAGTCATTCGTGCTTTAAGTTCATCCAGCATCTTTGGATATATGCAATCTGGCCCAGGAGATTTATCTCCCAGGAGATTTATCAAACTTCATGCCTCTCAGGATATCCAACACTTCCTCAACTACAACACAGACTGTCATAGAAACATAGAAAATAGGTGCAGGAGGAGACCATTTGGCCCTTCGAGCCAGCACCACCATTCATTGTGATCATGGCTGATCATCCACAATCAATAACCCGTGCCTGCCTTCTCCCCATATACCTTGATTCCACTAGCCCCAAGAGCGCTATCGAACTCTCTATTAAATTCATCCAGTGAATTGGCCTCCACTGCCTTCTGTGGCAGAGAATTCTACAAATTCACAAGTCTCTGGGTGAAAAAGTATTTTCTCATCTCAGTTTTAAATGGCCTCCCCTTGATTTTGAGATTGTGGCCCCTGGTTCTGGACTCCCCCAACATTGGGAACATTTTTCCTGCATGTAGCTTGTCCAGTCCTTTTATAATGTTATACATTTCTATAAGATCCCCTCCCATCCTTCTAAATTCCAGTGAATACAAGCCCAGTCTTTGCAATCTTTCCTCATTAGACAGTCCCGCTATCCTGGGGATTAACCTCGTGAACCTATGCTGCACTGCCTCAATAGCAAGGATGTCCTTCCTCAAGTTAGGAGACCAAAACTCCACACAATACTCCAGATGTGGTCTCACCAGGGCCATGTACAACTGCAGAAAGACCTCTTTACTCCTATACTCAAATCATCAGATGTCCTCAAGACATCTCCATTAGTTCCATAATCTTCTTATCTTTCTATCTAAGACATGACCAAAATCTCTTCAAGTTGGAGGACCAGAGTTTCAGTCAATGTGTGCACTGCAAAGGAGAAGTGTGAAGATTGGCCACGTGAGATGGTAATATCTGTCGTCCCAAAGTAACTGGAGGTTGTGCCAATGTAAATTAATTTTACATGACTTTCGGCTCTTGATTATTTAAGAACATTTATTTTGAGAATTTGCTGTAGTAATGGATAACTGTGGCAGGACTCACTTAGTTAGGATTTGTATGAAAAATACACAAGGTTGAATTAATGAACTAAAGAGCATCAAAGTCACGGCTATCATGGAAAAGCCCCTTAATGAGAAATGCGAACAGTGTAAGCTACTGTGGAACATGGTCGTTTGAAGCAAGGCGCATGAGTGCCTAGGTAAAGAACCTATGGGTCTTACGCTCCACTGGATTCCCAAAGGAATCCCAGTACACATTCTCCAGAAAGTTCACCATAAAAAGTTGAAACATAAACAATATTGCACAGTGGTAATGTTTGCAGTAATTGAGGGGAAGCAGGCTGTAATAGTTTAGTTTAGACATACAGTGCGGAAACAGGCCCTTTGGCCTACCCGAGTCCGCGCCGACCAACGATCTCCGCACATTAACACTATCCTACACCCCAGGAACTATTTCACATTTATACCAAGCTAATTAACCTACAAACCTGTACGTCTTTGGAGTGTGGGAAGGAACCAAAGATCTCCAGGAAAACCGACGCAGGTCACGGGGAGAACGTACAAACTCCGTACAGACAGCCCCCGTAGTCAGGATCGAGCCTGGGTCCCTGGCGCTGTAAGGCAGAAACTCTACCGCTGCATCACCAATTAGCAAAATGAGAAACTAACAAAAGAATTGCAAGAAGCAGAGAAGGATAAGGATAATTGAAAGGAAAGGTATGAAAATTGAGGAAAGTATAAATGAATTTGAAAGAAATGAAAGAGTGTTAGAAAAGAGGGAAGAAGAAAAATAGATCAAAGAGAGGGATATAAAAAAGGAATACAGATGCTGGAAAAGGAATTTTCAACAGGTAGGAGGTGAGTTAGACAGGCAACGATATTTCATATGGTATTAATAATATGACGCACTTAAGCATGGCTAAATGCTAGCAGCGAGGATTGACGAAGGAATCCCTTGAAATGATTATAAAATTGGGAAAGTTTGTAATATGGGCAACATAAGAGCATTACAAATTGGAAAGGATTGTGAGAATTTCGGCCAACCTAGTAAAGGTAATTTATAGGTCAGATTAGAAGAGGCAGTGATTAGCGGAGGGAATTGTATAGATTTTAGGAAGTAGCTCACTGAAGCAAAGCAAAATATAGGATGGTTGTAAACCTGGCTGAATGCAAGGGAATTGGTCATTAGATGAGCCCGAGAGCAGTACAGCACAAGACCAGGCCCTTCAGCCCACAATGAATGCCAAACATGATGCTTAGACCAATTCTACCTGCACATAATCCATATCCCTCCATTCCCCGCGTATCCATATCCCTTTCCAAAGTTTCTTAAGTGCCACTATTGCATCGGCCTTAACTACCAACCCTGGCAGTACGTCCCAGGCACACACTGACATCTGTGTGAAGTTGTCTCGCTCATCTTTTTTAAACTTTGCCCCTCTCACCTTAAAGCTACGACCTCTAGTATTTGATTTTTCCATCCTGTGAAAAAAGATTCTAACTGTGTACTCTATCTATGCCTCTCACTATTTTATGTACTTCTATCAGGTCTCCCCAACCTTTGACATTCCAGTGAAAATAATCCAAATTTGTCCAACCGCTCTCTGCAGCTGATACCCCATAATCCAGGCATTATTCTGGTAAACCTCCTCCTCACCCTTTCCAAAGCCTCCACATCCTTTCTATAATGGAGCAACCCAAACTGGATGCAATACCCAAATGCAGCCTAACCAAAGTCTTATAAAGCTAATCATGGCTTCCTGATTCTTATACTCAATGTCCCGACCTAAGAAAGCAAACATAGTGTATGGTTTCTTTACCACTCTGTCTAGTTGTCAGGACAGAAAGCTGTGGCCATGATTTACAGCATCTATTTAATGGAGGAAATGGGGAAAATAGTTGTCAGGCATGTAGAGGCAACTCCTACAGAAATAAAATAAGGATCAAAGGCGATAAAGAAAAATAGATTACCGATGAATTACTGTGAAAATGTGAAATCCGCATTGTAACAAGAATATTACAAATTGCTGGAGGGCGTTGAGCTGGAGGAGTAACTTTAAGCCATCTCTCAAACTGTTTCCCAAGTATAGACTGATCATGGCCTGAATTGAACTAACTTGTTCAAGAAACTTGCCACTGGTGTATAAGATTTTATTCATGCGCTGTCCCAATGTGATTCATACAGTAATTACGAGGGCAACTGTACCACATGAAACTAAATTCAACATCAAACACTCAAAACTCTTCAAGGAAAGTCACAATTCATTGGCCATGAACTAAGATGTATTTCCGACCATTGTGGAAACATGTGGTGAAATGACAGCCACATGGATCATGTGAATTTGGGAAGATCTATGCTTGTGGTGGACTCCAACCCTTCATCTCATCGATCTTGGAAACTTAGTCACAAGTGCACCTCCTTTAACCTTTAAAAGGAAGCCAAAAATAACAGAAAAGAATACCAGTGTCCTTTTGAAATGGTAGGTTGAGGCAAGAAATGGATGGGAAAATGGGAAAAATAACCGAATAGTTGTGTATTTATAAACAAATATCAACCACTATTTTCCTTTATTTTCCCCTTCATTTCAATGAGTTAAAATATTTCTTTAAAAAAACATCAATAATATCTTTTGACAATATGAAACCAAAATAGGGAATATCGGATGATATCTCATGATATCGAGTGGAAAAAAAGATACAAAGTACTGGAGTAACCCAGCCAGTCATGCAGCATCTCTGGGGAACATGGATTGGTGCCGTTTCGGGTCGGGACACTTCTTCAGGCCGATTGCAGTTGGTGGGGGGGGGAGAACAAATACTTACAAGTGAGAGGTAGATGCAAGTGAGTTTATTTTTAAATAGTCAGATGGTTGGACAAAGGCCAGAGATGAAAAGACAAAAGGTTTGAGATGAGAATAGAATAATAATAATAATGCATTACATTTATATAGCGCTTTTCAAACACTCAAAGACGCTTTACAGGGATTACTAGAACATAGAGTAGAAAATAAATAGATAAATAAGTAAGCGAACAGAAAAAGGAGACAGAAGGTGAGGTGACGGTCAGTGGTTGAAGGCAGTGCTGAACAGGTGAGACTTCAGTGATGTTTTGAATGTGGTGAGTGAGGAGGAGTCTCTGACGGTTTGGGGTAGTGAGTTCCAGAGGGTGGGAGCAGCGATGGAGAAAGCCCTGTCCCCCCCAAGATCTGAGTTTGGTCCGGATGGGGGGGGGACAGAAGGTTGGCAGCAGCAGAGCGGAGGGTACGGGTGGGAGTGTGTCTGTGGAGGAGGTCAGTCAGGTAGGATGGGGCCAGGTTATGGAGGGCTTTGTAGGTCATGAGGAGGATTTTGTACTGGATTCTCTGGGGGATGGGGAGCCAGTGGAGCTTGTAAAGGACTGCCTCGTGGCGCCACGGGAGAAGAATGAGGAGGAGATAAGACTTTGCCTTCCATCACAGTGAGGGTATGCCTAGAGCAATCACTGTGATGGCTGTTTTGTGTAAAAAATTGTATCTGTGTGTCTTGTGCTTTTTGATGTCTGCTGCTGGACCCTGACGTGAGAGGACGCTGGCGTTGAGTATTCGCCGCTTTTCCGTCAGGATAGTTTGTCTGTTTGTCTCTATGTTAATTGTATTTGTAAAGCGCTTTGAGCATGTGATAAGGCGCTATATAAAATAAATATATTATTATTATTATTATTATATGGTCACGGATCGGGGAGTGGGTGAGTAGACGGGCAGCGGAGTTTTGAATGTATTGAAGTTTACTGATGATTTTTGAGGGTGAGCCATAGAGGAGGCTGTTGCAATAGTCCAGATGGGAGGTGATGAAGGCGTGGATGAGGGTTTCTGCAGCTGTGGAGGAGAGGGATGGACGGAGATGGGCGATGTTTTTGAGGTGGAAGAAGGCTGTCTTTGTGATGTGTTTGATGTGTTTGTCGAAGGAGAGGGATTGATCAAAGATGATTCCAAGATTCCGGATGTGAGGGGAGGTGGATACTGGGAGACCATCAATATTGAGTTGTGAATAGTAAAACAAGAAGGAGGAATGTACGTGGAAGGGGAGAAGTGGGTACGTCCAAGTGGTGCTCTGGGGAGAAAGAGGGGAAAGGGGGACTTGGGGTGGGGGGGAGGGGGTGTTCATTAGTTATCTAAAATTGGAGAATTCAATGTGCACACCTTTGGGTTGTAAGTGACCCAAGCAGAATATGTGATACTGTTCTTCCAGTTTGCTTGGCGCCTCACTCTAGCAATGGAGGAGGCCCATGACAGAGAGGTCAGTAATAGGAATAGGAAAGGAAATGGTTAGCGGAACGTGAGATCCTGCAGGCCTTGCTGGACCAAGCACAAGTGTTCAGCAAAACAGTCGCTGAGTCTTTTCTTGATCTCTCCGATGTAAAGGAGGCCACATTGGGAACACCAGATGGAGTAGAGGAGGTTAAAGGAGGTGCACGAACCTCTGTCTCACCTGTAAGGCCTGCTGAGGTCTCTGGATGGATATGAGGAAGGAGGTATAAGGACAGATGTTACATCTCCTGCGGTTGCAGGGGAAAGTACCTAGGGAGGGGGTGGTTGAATGGGAAGGGATAAGTGAACCTAGGAGTTGTGGGGGGGGCGGTCTCTGCAGAATACAGAGAGGAGTGGGGATGGGAAAACATGACTGGTGGTGGGATTGCGTTAAAGGTGGCGAATTGTCAGAAATGATGTGTTGGATGCAGACACTGTGGAGTGAGGGTTGAGGAGCAGGGGAACTCTATCCTTATTCCAACTGGCGGGAAGGGAAGGGGGGGTGGCAGAGCGAGTGCAGAACTGCAGGTGACGGAAAAGATATGGGTGAGGGATCTATCTATGACACCAGGGGGAATCCACGTCTACTAAAGGAGACATCTCGGATGTCCAAGAATGGAAAGCCTGCGAGCAGATGCGACGGAGACGTAGAAATTGAGAGTAGGAGATTGATTTATTTGTATGCGGCAGGCTAGGAGGAAGTATAGTCCAGGTGAATTTGAATCCTGGAAGTTTTGCTTCTCATCGTAAAATGCAGATAATATAAAAGACGTTTTGCAATGTATTGATTTTAGGATATTTAGAGCAATCAGATTTTATCTCTGGTCAAGCACAATTTTTGAATTCTAAACATCATCTGTCAATTTCTCTACAGTAGATACTGCCTGAGGCACAAAGTTCCTCCAACACTGTTTTTTTGTTTGTTTTTGATGGCGGATTCAACAATAGCACTTATAATGAATGCCAGGGGAGATAGCTGCACCTATTAACACCATTGGGTTAAAAATCAGGAACTCCTCATGCAAAGATACTGTTGTTGTCACTTTGCCATATGGACTGCAATGAATCAAGAGAACAGCTTACCACTCGCCATCCTGATTCTTAATGTCCTTTATGGAAAGGCAAAACAATTGCCCTAGACTGTGATGCCCTTTCTGTGCAAATGAATAAAGTAAACAGATGGAAATCAAAACTTATCAGCTCCAGCAAAGTATTTAAGTAATTTGAATGATTTCTTTTAGTTGGCCAAGAGGTGAAATTGCCTCCCTTGATTTTTCTTTCTCCTATTTTGGGTGGCACAGTGGTAGAGTTGATGCCTTACAGCGCTAGAGACCTATGTTCGATCCTGACTACGGCTGCTGTCTGTACAGAGTTTGTACGTTCTCCCCGTGACCGCCTGGATTTTCTCCAGGAGCTCCAGTTTCCTCCCACATTCCAAAGACGTACAGCTTTGTAAGTTAATAGGCTTTGTTAAAAATTGTAAATTACCCCTTGTGTGTAGGATAGTGCTAGCGTATGGGGATCGCTGATCTGCGCAGACTCGGTGGGCCGTAGGGCCTGTTTCCACGCTGCATCTCTAAACTAAACTAAACAAAACTAAATCTAAACAAGTTCCAAGAAGCTCCTCAGTAATTCTTTGGTAAAATGAGCCAGATGAAGTGAACAAACATTTGCTCCTTTCTATCTTCTTATGATGTTGAGCTTTCTGGTTTCTAACAGCTTAACAATCTTGCCTTGCTGTGCAGAAAATTTATTCTGTCAACACTCCCACGGAAGTACAGTATGTGCTGAATCCTTTGATCATTGCTGGCTCCTACAGTTATCGGATAGAAGCCAAATTTAACACAGGCCAGCAAAGCCTTGAACCAGGTGTGCTTTGTGCTGTGCCGGAATCAAATATGAAAACTATTTAGTTTGCTCCTCATTCCTCTTTCCTGTTTCAATAGGCATAAGAAAAGAAAACAGTTTGATAGGACTTATCTTTCCCTCAGAAATGACAGTGGTGTTCAAAAACAATGTCTTATCCTGATAAGAATTTAGAGCATTTCTTTTGTTGCAAAAACACTGATTTGTAAAATAGCGCTTCCAACACATGTGTTTATTATGAAAAGTTGAATTGTCTCTCAGGGCTCAATAGGTTAGTAAAAGCAAGACACAAAACTGCAGTGAGAACTCTGATAAAAGGGAGCAGGATGTGACTGATCTAAAAATCAATGCAGGATGCAGGAGGAATAACATACATTTTTAGGACAACCCCAAATATTTTAAAGGTTTTGATGTTACCTTTGGGAAAATCAAGCTGGAGCAATTACCAATCATATCCGTTTAGGAACTACTAGATAAAAGAGGAAAAACATTTTTGGATCTGGACCCTACATTAGAAGTCAGCATTCACATCTAAAGAAGGGTTCTGACCCGAAACATACCTATTCCTTTTCTCCACAGATGCTGCCTGATCCATTGAGTTACTCCAGCATGCTGTGTCTATCTCGGGTATAACCCGGCATCTGCAGTTCCTCCCTCTACAACTGAAATGTCGTATTTTTTATTTGGCCACAGATGCTGCCCGAATTGCTGCACATTTCCAGCGTTTATTGTTCTTCAATCAGACTTCTGGCATCACATTAATCTGCTTTCTCATTAACTCTAAGAATTAACATCACTTGCGCAGGATGGTGTCATTTCAAGGATATACGTTGACTGATCATTGTATCAAAAGGAAGAAACATCGCAGATGCTGGATCTCTAAAATAAAAACAGCGAGCAAATGTGGAGAGAAAGATTCCACAGGTGCTGCGTGACCCGCTGAATCTTTCCTGACGAACATTGAAATCTCTATTATGCTGTTAGCTACAGTCAAGCAAATCTATGTAGGCATTGGTGACTGCTATTCTTCTTCAGAAAAAATATTCCAAGGAATTAAGCGAATAGATGAAAAGAAGAAAGAAAATGGTTAGAAAGTTAATGGTCATTTTTAGTGAGTTTCATTTTGTAAGAGGGTACTCATCGAGCTCCTTTGATTAGATTCGGTTGCAACTCTTTTCAAGGACGATGCAGATTCATTTCAGAAAGCATACATTTTTGTATTGGCACGCACAAAAATGGGGCAATATCTGAGTGTATAATAAATATTGAAAAATTAAGTTGGATGATACATTGTTCAAACCTATGTTCCACAATTAAATCCAAATAAATATTTTCATGTTTGGAATCAATCGTATATGTGCACAAGATGATATAGGATTGACTCCAATAGTTATTTGGAACTGCGTCACCTTCACTTGGCAATTTGACTGCAGCAGAACAAAAATATATTGTCAATCAGAGGGTGATGCAGCACATACTCAAGTGTTGTGAGTAGAAATTGATTAACCACCCCACTTTTCCTTGAGAACACTGATGCTTGGATAAATTTCACTCTCAATGGAATATCGTGCTTGGCAAATGGCTGATAATTGATCGTAGTTGCAAATTCTGTCTGAGCTCTTTGTTCTGATAAGCTGATTGTGTTTTTTTGTGTTTGTGAATGCAAGTTTTATTAAGAAGCTTATTCTTTTAAATAATGCTTCCTTCTTTAAAAAAGGATGCAGCACCCATACAGTCATTTAGTTAGCTTACTCTCATGTTTAGGTTTTGTTATTGTCACGTGTAGCGAGATATAGTGAAAACCTTTGTTTTGCATGCAATACAACCAAGCCAGATAATACTAGACACAAAAGCAATCAAGCCAGGTAAGAGATATTCCTTATCATGTATCTTATACAATGTAAATGGCTCGATTGTAATCATGTATTGTCTTTCTGCTGACTGGATAGCACGCAACAAAAGCTTTTCAATGTAACTCGGTACACGTGACAATAAACTAAATTGAACTGCATGCAATTTAGCCTAAAATATACTGCTGCGACTCTCATCTCGATGGATGCTTGTAAAATGTGGAAAGGCCGCAGTCTATTTCCTGTGCTTTACTGGCACCGAGGATCCCTGTCTGAAATATACTGTAAGTCCACAGTTCACACTGCAAACTGCATACAATGCAACCCTTGCCATTTGACCAAGAAACACAAGGAAGCTGAAGCGTGGCAGTCATGTAACTCAGGTCTGGCTACCAGTATCAAGGCTTTTGGAGAACAGCAGACAGAAAACCTCTGGATCTGGAAACAATTTGCTCATGGTAATGACCATGTGGGCAGCACTGTGGCGCAGCTGGTAGAGTCGCTGCCTCGCAGTGCCAGAAACCCAAGTTCAATTCTGACCTGGAGTGCTGTCTGTGCGGAGTTTGTACGTTTTTCCTGTGACTGCTTGGATTTTCTCCAGGTGCTCCCACATCCCAAAGACATGTGGGTTTGTATGTTAATTAACCTCTGTAAATTACCCCCAGTGTGGTGCGAGTGGATGCGTAAGTGAGAGAATATAGAACTAGTGAGAACTGGTGATCTATAAGAAAATAACTGCAGATGCTGGTACAAATCGATTTATTCACAAAATGCTGGAGTAACTCAGCAGGTCAGGCAGCATCTCGGGAGAGAAGGAATGGGTGACGTTTCGGGTCGAGACCCTTCTTCAGACTGACCTGCCTGACCTGCTGAGTTACTCCAGCATTTTGTGAATAAAGAGAACTGGTGATCAATGGTCAGCGTGGAGTCAGTGGGCAAAAGTGACTTTTTTCATCTCTAAACTAAACCATTCCCTTCCACTCTTACTGCAAGAATCCCAGATTATTCTTATCCAAATAAATGGTAGTTATATTCATGAAGTGCCTCTAAACGCCCTTAAACTATAAACACAGGAATTGACCCATAAGAACTCAGAATTTCCATGGCGACTCCACACCTGATCCTATTGAAGGTGGAGTTTTGGTCCTCTCATTGGTAGAACCCCTGAAAGTATTGGTTAAATGTAAAGGAAGTGTTGACCTGGCATTATTGCTCTCCTTATGATCTCTGTATTCACAATGGTCATTTGGCAGGAGCAAAAGTTTGGAAAATTGGCTCCAGAATGTTTCATAATGTTCATTAACAACAAACAATTTGGTTTATAAAGTGCTCAGATGATTATTCTACAAGTCATGTTCAACACTTCATTGAATGTGCACATGAATGGTGTTTTGCATTGCTTCTCCTCTGAGTCTGGATGGGTCTGAAGCCCGGATTTGCTCTTTAGTGAGTGAGAAGTGGAACTCTGTTGTATAGCACTAAAGTCACAAAATGAAAACACCCAAATACACGACGATTGCTTTGCTAAACATTGGGCAGAGTTGTTTGAGTGGGATGGCAGGACTTTCATATGAAGAAAGACTGGATAGACTAGGCTTATACTCGCTGGAATTTAGAAGACTGAGGGGGGATCTTATAGAAACATATAAAATTCTTAAGGGGTTGGAGAGGCTAGATGCGGGAAGATTGTTCCCGATGTTGGGGAAGTCCAGAACCAGGGGTCACAGCTTAAGGATAAGGGGGAAGTCTTTAGGACCGAGATGAGAAAACATTTCTTCACACAGAGAGTGGTGAGTCTGTGGAATTCTCTGCCACAGAAGGTAGTTGAGGCCAGTTCATTGGCTATATTTAAGAGGGAGTTAGATGTGGCCCTTGTGGCTAAAGGGATCAGGGGGTATGGAGAGAAGGCAGGTACAGGTTACTGAGCTGGATGATCAGCCATGATCATATTGAATGGCGGTGCAGGCTCGAAGGGCCGAATGGCCTACTCCTGCACCTATTTTCTATGTTTCTATGTTTCTATGAGTGTCAAACGAGAACCCAATTACTGGTTAATAATTCCTTGGCTAAGTAAGATGTTTTTTTCCATTCTCTGTAACTAACCCCCCCCCCCCATGTGTCCTTGTCCAGTGCCAAACAGGCAGTCTACCCCCAGAAAACAGGCAGTCTACCACCTGGAGTAACTCAGCGGTACAGGCAGCATCTCTGGATAGAAGGAATGGGTGATGTTTCAGCTCGAGACTCTTCTTCAAACCCTCAGATCTGTCTGAGTGCATCTGCCACAGGCTGTGGAAACTTCCTCTGATCTCCCTTTCATTTTTTGTGGAGAATGCCGAGTATCCTTCCCCGACATCAAACACACCTGTATTGACTGATTAACACCCCTGTAAAGTTGACGATTCAACCCAGGTCACGTCTCGGCACAATAAAAGGAAGACGGAAATGCAAACCTCATGTTGGGCTGCATTGATCACTTGACTTCCGTGCATCTGTAGAAAATGTAACAATGTGGTTACCAGTGCTGCAGAACGGTGTTCCATCTGTGGAAGGTCATGACTACCATCTGCTATAATGGTCTGTAAGGAGCTTCTGGCTCCAAGCTCCTTTGAGTTTCATTGCTGGCCCTCCCAACAAAAACTAGGGAATCAATATGGGTCATTGCTAAAGTAAGGAAGTGATCCGTACTTTAGCTTCAAGCTCAGGTTATCTTGATCCAATGCTATCTAATCCTCTGGACAATATCTGGAGTATTAAGTTCTATTTTGTGTACAGCATCTTGTGAGAAGATACATTGATGTTGGAATATATCTCGCCCAGTTGTTCCAGCATCGCACTGTCTTAAAGGGATACATTAGAAGGACAGGTTACACAAATATAGCACATTCTGTTGAGTTTTAAAGGTTGAAGGTGATGTAATTAAGATGCTTACAATATTAAATATGGATAATAGGGTAGTGATAGGAAAAATCGTTCATCCATTGAAGAATCCAGAACAAAAGGATATAGCCTTCAATTAGACAAAGGCCAAATAGTAGGCAAACCAAGGAGGATGACAGTTCCACCTGAATGCATTTATGAGCATGCAAGCATAATCCAAATTAGGAAATTGTTAATTTATTAGATGGCATGCTTAAACTATTTACATTTTGAATCTTTAAGCTTTGGTACCATGTTGAATCTCCCAGACTTCATAAATTCATAAGTGATAGGAGCAGAAATAGGTAATTCGGCTCATTAGGTCTACTGCGCCATTCAATCATGGATGATCTATCTTTCCTTCTTAACCCTATTCTCCTGCCTTCTCCCCATAAACCCTGACACCAGTACAAATCAAGAATCTATCTATCTCTTGCTTAAAAATATCCATTGAATTGCCCTCCATAGCCTTCTGTGACAACGCATTCCACAGATTCACCACCCTCTGACTAAAGAACTTCCTCCTCATCTCCTTCCTAAAGGAATGTCCTTTAATTCTGAGGCTATGACCTCTGGTCCTCGACTCTCCCATTAGTGGAAACCTCCTCTCCACATCCACACTATCCAGGCCTTTCACTATTCGGTAAGTTTCAATGAGGTCCCCCCTCATTTTGGACAATATTACAATGCTGTAAAGCAGGCACATCATCTGCCCCTCGTGTCCAGTAGAATCAAGAAGATGCAGATGCTGGATCTTTTGGATAAAGATGGATGCATTTTTAAGAGCATCAAGGGATGGGTGAGTAAACAAATTTGATATGAAGCCCTTGAGTTCCAACCTGATCAAAGACTAAGTATTTTGAATTTGTTTAAACATTGGATGAAGATTTCTTTTTTCAGGAATTATTCACGTGTAAAAAAAATAATATAGAAATAATTTATTTTTCTAATTTTATTTTACAGTTCCAAGCAGTTTGGTCATGTACAGTATTTTACACTGTACATCTTTGTTTGGAAATGTAGATGCTTGTTTACAAAAAAGAACAATATGCTGGGGTTATTCAGTGGTTCAGGCAGCATCCCTGGAGAACTTGGATAGGTGGCATTTTGGGTCCGGACCCTTCTGCAGAAATGGCACCTATCCATGTTCTTCAGGGATGCTGCCTGATCTGCTGAGTTACATGAGCACTTTGTTTAGTTTTGTTTAGAGATACAGCGCGGAAACAGGCCCTTCGGCCCACCAAGTCCATGCTGAACAATGATCACCTATACACTAGTTCTATCCTACACATTAGGAACAATCAACAAAAGCCAATTAGCCTACAAACTCGCATGTCTTTGGAATGTGGGAGGAAACCGGAACTCCCAGAGAAAACCCACGTGGTCACTGGGCGGATGTACAAACTCTGTACAGACAGCACCCATGGTCAGGATCGAACCCCGGTCTCCGGTGCTGTAAGGCAGCAACTCTACAGCTGCGCCACTGTGCCGGACATTTAATCATAAACACTCATGCCCCACTTTGTATCATTTCTTTGTCTTGGTTGCAGATTTGATCAATAGAATTACTGGACTTATTTCAGGTTTGTCCTGTTCTTGATGCTAATTTTTAGTTTAGTTTAGAGATACAATGCGGAAACAGACCCTTCAGCCCATCGAGTCTGCACCGACCAGCGATCCCCGCACACTAATGCTATCCTACACACACTAAGGACAATTTACATTTATAACAAGCCAATTAACATACAAACCTTTATGTCTTTGGAGTGTGGGAGGAAACCAGAGCACCCGGAGAAAACCCACGCAGGTCACGGGAGGAACGTACAAACTCTATACAGACAAGCACTGGTAGTTAGGATTGAACCTAGTTCTCTGGCACTGTGAGGCAGCAACTCTATTGCTGTGCCACTGTGCCACCCCCCAATAATTTTTTTAAAATATTAAAGTCATTAAGAACATTAAATAAAAGAACCGCAAGAACATTCTAACTTGCAGCCTGTGAAGTGGGTTGTCTTGACTGTTGTTCTGACTGGGCCCTACAATTAATGACAAAAGACCAGCATCTGACCTCGTTGTATATGATGATAGCCAATGCAGCCTCTTCACATTGTAAGTGGTGCACGCACCCTTAAGTGCACAGTAGCGCAGTGGTAAACAATGTGCAGAGCAAGGTATCTGAATGTGTCAGAAACACAAACCAGATTGTCCTGGATCAGACCCGCTACCTCGACTCAACTCCCACAGACCCAGCCACCCACTGTTCCTTTTCCAGATGCAGGGAGCTGAACAAGCCGACCATTCGCACCTGGCAGGCATCTGGCAGTGTAACAAGTAGGCCTCTGCAGTCAACCCGTTGGCTGTCAAAGACTGCAAAAGGCTTTTTCTTTTAAAGTCTTCAAATGGATTCATTCAAGAATTTAAATTATTAAAATTTCAAACACGCAAATATAATTAAAATACATATGCTTGCCTTCATTGACAGGGGCATTGAATACGAGAGTCAGGAAGTCATGATGCTGTTCTTTGGAACTTTGGTTAAGGCCACATTTGGAGTATTACATGTAGTTCTGGTCGCCCCAATACAGGAACGATGTGGAGGCATTGGAGAGGGTGCAGAGGAGTTTAACCAGAATGTTGCCTTGGGGGGTTTCAGCTACAGGGAAAAATTAGATAGACTTGGATTGTTTTCTCTGGAAAATCAGAGGTTGAGAAGAGGAGCCTTGATAAAAGTATATTAAATTATGGGAGGCAGTCTGTCAGAACCATTTTCTCAGGTTGGAAATGTCCAACACTAGAGAGCATAGCTATAAGATGAGAGGGGAAAGTTTAATGGAGATATGCGGGCAAGTTTTTTTAGACCGAGTAGTGGGGGCTTGAAACACATTGCCTGGGGGGGGGGTGGTGGAGGCAGATAAGATAGTTTAGATTTTTTAGATTTAGAGATACAGCGCGGAAATAGGCCCTTCGGCCCACCGGGTCCGCGCTGCCCATCAATCCCCGCACATTAACACTATCCTACACACACTAGGGACAATTTTTTAAATTTTTTTTTACATTTGCCCAGCCAATTAACCTACATACCTGTACGTCTTTGGAGTGTGGGAGGAAACCGAAGATCTCGGAGAAAACCCACGCAGGTCACGGGGAGAACGTACAAACTCCGTACAGACGGCGCCCTTAGTCAGGATCGAACCCGAGTCTCCGGCGCTGCATTCGCTGTAAGGCAGCAACTCTACCGCTGCGCCACCGTGCCGCTTGGTTGCTTTTAAGAGGCTCTTAGATAGGCACATGGAAGTGTGGAGAATACAGGGATATGGATCATGTACAAATAGATAAGATTAGTTTAACTTGGCATCAGTGTTTGGCACAAACATTGTGGGCCACAATGTCCACCAATGCTGCATTGAGGAAAGAACTGCAGATGCTGGTTTAAACCAAAGATAGACACAAAATGCTGGAGTAACTCAGTGGGACAGGCAGCATCTCTGGAGAGAAGGAATGAGCATGATGTGGCTCATAAATGAAACAATATCCATGCGTTCAGAAGTAACAATGTTTTCCAAAGAGATATTATAAACAGCAATTAGGATGCAGTCAGCTTAAAAATATTTGGTGTCTACCTTTCATTATCATTCACCATCCTCAGGTCCTTCTTCCTCCAATTGCATTACTTCCTGCCTGTTCACTTTCTTTTCCTGGATAATTTTTTTATCATCAGTAATTCCAGCATCCAATCTTAGTTCACCCTCTCCCATGCTTCTTATTCTCTTTGTCAAAACCTTGCCTAATACATCTGGGCACAAGGAATTGCAGATGTTGTTTTACAAAGAAGAACTCAGCGGGTCAGGCAGCATCTCTGGGGAACATTGATAGGTGGCATTCTGGGTCGGGACCCTTCTGCAGTCTCCAGAAGAGCCTCAACCCATAATGTCACCTATCACTTTCACTAGAGAAGCTGCCTGACCCGCTGAGTTACTCCAGTACTTCGTCTTTCTTTGCCTAATTCGCCACCCCCCTTCCTCACAAATCGTGACCTCCTGTCAGAGTTATGGTTTGAGTATCTCCATCACCAACACATGATGTACAGAATAAAACAACTGCATGTGCATAGGACACCAAGTAAATAGTCCTGGGTCAGATACATGGCCTTTCCACTACACCTTCATTCCAAGATATTATGGCTGAGCTGGAGGATGGTGGAAACCAAAGTTAATTTTGTGCTTCTCCTGAGCAACATTGTAGGCATAAGCCAGATAGCACACAACCAAATCTCACCTCTGCTCAGTAAATGAGTACAGTATAGAAGTTGGGAGGTCATGTTGGAAGGTCATGTTACAGTTGTATAAGTCGTTGGTGAGATCACATTTAGAATATTGTGATCAGTTCTGGGCACCATGTTATGGGAAAGATATTGTCAAGCTTGAAAGATTTCAGAAAGATTTACAAGGATGTTGCCCAGGACTAGAGGGTGTGAGCTATTGGGAGAGGTTGAGTAGGCTGGGTCTCAGTCTAGGTTTGAGGACCACCTTTTTATTCCTTCTTTCATAAAGAACATCGCATATGCTCTGACTGGGAGTATATCTGAACAAGCAGATATAAAGCTGGATTAACCAGGGTTGCAGAGCATAGCACAAACCTCCCGTCATATCCCATGTTTGAAATCTCTGCACACTTTGGTAACCTGCTAAATCAATGCATGTAGATGCGAGTGAGCAGTGTCAGTACAATTCTCACCATCTAGATTGGCATCTCACTGAAGGTCATGGCTTACTCTCTAGAATCACGAAGAAACAGATAATACAGGTTGGGCAGTGATGGAAAAGGTTTTGATGCCAATGATAATGATGCCCATGCCTTTGTTTATCTATTACTGCAACTATAACATATGCCTTTGCAATAGAGCACGGAAACAGGATCTTCTGTCCATGCCGACCAAGATGCCCCATTTACACTAGTCCCACCTCACTGCAGTTGACCTATCTCACTCTAAACCTTTCCTGTGCATGTATCAATCCAAATATCTTTTTGATGTTGTTATAGTAGTTATAGTACCTCATCTGGCTGCTCATTCCATACATTCACCACCCTCTGTGTGAAAATGATGCCCCTCAGGTTCTGATTAATCGTTCCCCTCTCACCTTAATTAAATCTATGTCCTCTGGTTCTTGATTCCCCTACTTTGGGTAAAAGACTGTGCATTGACCCTATCTATTCCTCATGATTTTATACACCTTTATAAGATCATCCTTCAGCTTCCTGCATTCCAAGGATTAAAGTCCTAGTCTGCTCAAACTCTTCCTATAGCTCAGGCCCTCAAGTCTTTGCAACATCCTAGTGAATCTTCTCTGCACTCTTTCCATCTTAACAACATCCTTCCAATAGCAGGATGGGCCTTTTGGAAGGGTGGGCTGAAAGATGGCAGATGGAGTTTAATGCTGATAAGTGTGAGGTGCTGCATTTTGGTAGGACAAATCAAAATAGGACGTACAGGGTAAATGGTAGGGAATTGAGGAATGCAGTGGAACAGAGGGATCTGGGAATAACTGTGCATTGTTCCCTGAAGGTGGAATCTCATGTGGATAGGGTGGTGAAGAAGGCGTTTGGTATGCTTGCCTTTATAAATCAGAGCATCGAGTATAGAAGTTGGGATGTAATGTTGAAATTGTAAAGGGCATTGGTGAGGCCGAATCTGGAGTATGGTGTGCAGTTCTGGTCGCCAAATTATAGGAAGGATGTCGACAAAATGGAGAGGGTACAGAGGAGATTTACTAGAATGTTGCCTGGGTTTCAGCACTTAGGCTACAGAGAGAGGTTGAACAGGTTGGGTCTTTATTCTTTGGAGAGAGAGAGAGAGAGAGAGAGAGAGAGAGAGAGAGCGCGAGAGCGAGAGCGAGAGAGAGAGAGAGAGAGAGAGAGAGAGAGAGAGAGAGAGAGAGAGAGAGAGAGAGAGAGAGAGAGAGAGAGAGAGAGAGAGAGAGAGAGAGAGAGAGAGAGAGAGAGAGAGAGAGAGAGAGAGAGAGAGAGAGAGAGAGAGAGAGAGAGAGAGAGAGAGAGAGAGAGAGAGAGAGAGAGAGAGAGAGAGAGAGAGAGAGAGAGCGTAGAAGGTTGAGGGGGGACTTGATAGAGGTTTTTAAAATTTTGAGAGGGACGGACAGAGTTGACGTGGGTAGGCTTTTCCCTTTGAGAGTGGGGAAGATTCCAACAAGGGGACATAGCTTCAGAATTGAGGGACAAAGGTTTAGGGGTAACATGAGGGGGAATTTCTTTACTCAGAGGGTTGTGGCTGTATGGAATGGACTTCCGGTGGAAGTGGTGGAGGCTGGCTCGATTTTATTATTTAAGAGTAAATTGGATAGGTATATGGATAGGAGGGGATTGGAGGGTTATGGTCTGAGTGCAGGTAGATGAGACTAGGTCAGGGAGAATGGTCGGCGTGGACTGGTAGGGCCGGACAGGCCTGTTTCCATGCTGTAGTTGTTATATGTTATATGTTATATGAGCAAAACTGATCAGAATACTCAAAATACAGCCTCACCAAAGTATTGTACAATCGTAACATAACATCCCAACTTCAAAATGCAAGACTCTGACTGATGAAGGCCAATGTACCAAAAGCCTTCTTGACCACCCTGTCTACCTGTGACGCTACATTCAGTGAACTATGTACCCTGCACTCCTAGATCCATTTGCTCAACCACACTCCCAAGGGCCCTATGTTCACTGTAAAGGTCCTGCCTGATTCGACTTCCCAAAATGTAACACCTCACACTTATCTACATTACACTCAATTAACCATTCCTCAGCCCACTGGCCCACTTGATCAAGGTCCTGCTATAAATTTTGGTAACTATCTACGTGATCTGCGATACTACCCACTTCAGTGTCATCTGCAAACTTACTAATCATGCATTGTACATTCTCATTCAAATAGTTGATGTAAACCACAGTGGCACGATTATAATTTATTTGCCATTATCACTCGTCTGCTGGCACCAGTACCATTGGTGTTATTCGATCTCTCCTGGTCCTCACCCCATCCCAGAGTTTCCTCTTTATTCTCTCCTCCCCCTTCCCTCTTTCTTTATGGTTTAAAACTACTTTTTATCTCTAGCTTTTTCCAAACCTGATGAAAGGTCATCATCCTGAAGAGTAACTATTTGTCCCTCTGCAAGTGCTGGCTGACCGGCTGAATGCCTCCAAGGTCATTCATAATTTTGATCTTGGTCTAAAATCCATCGGGAGGATTTCAGTGCGCAGTTTGTGACAAAAGAGGATAGATTATATGGTCTGCTTGGTTGGATTACTCAAAAGAAAGAAAAAAAGTAGGCATGCCGAAAAGTTGCAATCTGACAGCTTCAAATAGTAGACCGACAAAAAGATTACAGGCTGTAGATTTCGAGCCACAGCGGATGAGGCAGTACTGCCACAGCTTCTAATCTGCTTGACAGATTAAAGGGTGGGATGTGTGTTCTGTATTTTGCTCTTTTTTTAAGTTGCAACAGGTCATGGTATTGAAACAGAAAAATCTCAAGACTGTTCCTGTAGCAATGCCTCTGGAAGTATGGTTGCTCAGGGCAACCTTCTGATCCACTGCTGGCCCGGGGCATTTCCCATGGTCAGCAGATTATTTTGTCTCTGACCTTGACATACGTTCCTAAATCATAGGAGCAGAATTAGGCCATTCGACCCATTTAGTCAACTCCACCATTCAATCATTTTTCCCTCTGAACCCTGTTCTCCTGCCTTCTCCTGCAGCCTTTGACACCCTTACTGATCAAGTAGCAGTCAATCTCCACTTTAAAAATACCTAAAGACTTGGCCTCCACAGCCATCTGTGGCAATGAGTTCCACGGAACCATCTCTGGCAAAATAAATTCCTCCTTATCTCCTTTCTAAATGTACATCCTTTTATTCCGAGGCTGTGCCCTCTGGTCCTAAACTCTCCCATTAGTGGAAACATCCTCTCCACATCCACTCGATCCAGGTCTTTCACTATCCGGCAATTCTCAATGAGGTTCCCTCTCATTCCTCTAAACTCCAGCAAGTGCAAACCCAGAGCTGTCAAATGCTCAAAATACATTAACACGATCAACCCTGGGATCATTCTTGTACACCTCCTCTCGACCCTCTCCGATGCCAGCACATCCCTCCTCGGGCAACAATGAAATGGTGACAATGAATTTGAGTAACATCCGTTCAACTGGAAGATTAATGAAGTAACATTTCTCTATAAATAGATCTATTTACAGCTGTGCAGGAGGACATTAAATATTCAATATTTGCAGGCGGTATTGTTCTGGTTTAGACACAGTCGAGATTCCACAGTAACATCATATAGATCTCAGATGCTACACTGAGACTTTGGATGAATTATCACATTTTTCTTCTACCTCAAAATGACACAAACCTTTTGCAAAAACTGCAGTTACAGAATAGATGTAACCATTATCTGGTGGACAAAATAGTAGCTTAGCTCCTTAGTCCGCCAAAAAGACTTTCCAATGAAACTTCATTGAATCTCTACCTGGAACTGGATCATCAACATCAGTCCTGCAAAGTAGTTTGACTGAAGCTCTGAGTTCCCAATCACAGGTAAAACACTTCAGAAATGTTATTGCTTCATATGATGCTTTTACGTGGTACCCAATAGTTTTGGAAGTGAAAATTGGATTGGAGGAAGCAGTTAGCATATCACATGTGCACATTAGTATGGGTGTCAGAGGTTATGGGGGAAGGCAGGAGAATGGGGTTGACGAGGAGAAATAGATCACCAATGATTGAATGGTGGAGCAGACGTGATGGGCTGAATGGCTTAATTCTACTCCTATTCATTATGGCCTTATGATTGAATGATGGAGTGGACTTGATGGGCCAAATGGCCTCATTCTGCTCCTATCACATGAACATAATACGTTTTGGTAAATTGCAATGTTGTTCACTGTGCTGACATACGGTTGCACAGTTGAGATTATTGTTAAACTTTTCAGCATAAATGCGTGCTTCAGAAAGAGAGAAAGCTTGGAATCCATTTTGCCACCCATAGTCAGAGGAGCAAATCCTATATTGTTGTCAGAGGTTACAGTACCAAAGGAAAAAACGACAGAGGAAAAATAATATGTGGTGACTTTGCTCAGCAAGATCAGTATGAGGGGCAAGATGTCAGGATACTGAAGCTGAAGAGCAGGTGGCACCAGAGTATGTTAAGGGCCAGATCTATTGGAGCCCTTGTTGAACAATACATCAATGGAGCAAGCTCTGGAATCCTTAAAGCTGTTCTAGATGTCTTTCACCTCACATGCAAGACCATATTTCAACTGAAGGTAAAATGGGCCAAAGAGCTCATTGTCTCATCAGACATCAGTGGGTTCTGGTGTTCTTTCTTATCACCGACTTCACTCAAAGCCAGAATTGTCCCAAATCAGTCTGAAGAAGGGTCTCGACCCGAAACGTCACCCATTCCTTCTCTCCCGAGATGCTGCCTGACCTGCTGAGTTACTCCAGCATTTTGTGAATAAATCGATTTGTACCAGCTTCTGCAGTTATTTTCTTATATATCTTTCAACTACCCAAAGCATTGGTGTCTGGGCAGCTTTAAGAGCTCCCACCAAGACTGGGAATGTTGTTTTAAAGTTCACACTTCTCACTCACCTATGCAGCTAAAACGCTGTTCCTATACCAAATGTTGATGGTGGTCTTGGAATCACAATACTCCCAGCATGATGCATTTCATATAAGGAAGCCACTCACAGAAGCTTCCCTATGTTTGTGCATGTTTTTTGAAATGCAGAATTTTTAGGGCTAAATTCTGCATTCAAAAATATTTTCTCAGGAATCGAAAAGTCTCACCTATTCAGGAAACTGTTAATTGTAATGTGTCCAAAGAACACATATGACAACAATTTTCAAACCACACTGATAATGATTCAGTGAACCCAATAAAGATGGGAGGATGCATTTTCCAAAGTTCAACATGGGATTCAAAGCCTCAAAGGCACTTGGCATTGATGAAGAAAATACGCCCATGATAAAATGCATCAGGCTTGTACTGTTCTCAATTATTCAATAGCATATTTTTAAAGCAAAAATTG
Source organism: Rhinoraja longicauda (assembly GCF_053455715.1). NCBI lineage: Eukaryota > Metazoa > Chordata > Chondrichthyes > Rajiformes > Arhynchobatidae > Rhinoraja > Rhinoraja longicauda. Next base: position 80,155,804 of record NC_135955.1, on the reverse strand, counting down.
TGCTGCTCTACTGCCATCCATAGGCCTTGTTTATGATTAAACTAGACCCAGTGGACCCGTTGGGCCCAAACCTGCCCTGCATTGGTGCAGTACCCTCTCCTATTTCCCGCCTTCTCCTCTCCTGCTCCCTCTCCTCCTCCCTCCCCCCTTGCCCCCTCCACTTCATCCCCCTCAATCCCCCTTATCCTCACTCCCTCCCCCCTCGCTCCCCCTCCCCCTCCCCCCTCCTCCTCTACCTCCCTCTCCACCCTCGCTCCCTCCCCCCTTCTCTCCTCTCCCCCCTCCCCCACCCCCTCTCTTCCTCCCACCCTCCCCCTATTCCCCCTCCCCCCTCCTCTCCCCCCTCCCCTCCCCACCCCCCCTCCCCTCCTCACCCCTTCCCCCATACCCCCTCCCCTCCCCTTCCCACCCCCCCCAGAAGATAAATGTAAACTTTAAAATGTAAATAACTAAAAATATAACACCGATTTCAATGAAACTTCTTCCATTAGCACCAAAGGGACGACGGTGAGTAAGGTCGGCTTAAAATTGTCACGCTATTGTGTACCGTTTTGGCTGTAGTTCAGGAGCAAACAAACAAACAAATTATAGTTTTAATATATAGACGTCCACACAGTGGTTCAACAGTAGAGCGGCTGCCTTACAGCGCCTGAGACTCGGGTTCCATCCTGACTACAGGTGTTGTCTGTATAGAGTTTTCAGCTTTCTCCGGGTGTTCTGGTTTCCTCCCACACTCCAAAGACGTACAGGTTTGAGGGTTAATTGGCTTTGGTAAAAAAATGTAAATTGTTCCTAGTGCGTAGCATTGTGCTGGTGTACGGGGTGATCACTGGTCAACACAGACTCGGTGGGCCGAGGGAGCTGTTTCCACGCGGTATCTCTAAACTAAACTAAACAAAGATGGTTATATCCTTCACCTGGGCAAGGAAAGGTTCTTCTTACTTAGTTTAATGCTTGATGTTATTTCTAGTTGCAGCAAAGCAAGACTTCTGGCTGAACCTGAGCTGCCAACAAATAGAAGCCATCCCTGGGGGCAATAACACTTGCCATCAAGCCTACGGTGTGAAGGACAGGGTGGTAAACAAGAGGCATGAAGGACGAACACAAAATTAACGATTCACAACGGCTGTAGGAAAGCAGAATCAGTCCTGAACAACATGCTTCCTATGGTCACAAACACGCTAATCATTCAGGGAGAAGGATAAAGGATGTTGATGTTGAACAGACAAGACAATCTTTATGGCACCTTGGACTCTAGAGAAGCCAGAGGTGAACACCTTTGAAGCCTTCGACCAGTTGGGTGTCTATTCACCTCACTGCTCCCTTTCAATCCACAAAGGTCGACCCACTGGACCACCATTACTGACATATAATGATTTACAAAATAGACAAAATCGTTGGCAATAAAATAAACCTGTTCCCAGAAGTCACGATCCATTAGGGTTTCATAAAAAAAGCCTCCGAATTTAACCAGCTGCTTAAAGGGACAACAACTAATCTGTGTGGAGTCAATGAACCTTTTAAGTGAATCTCTGCAGGATCTACCTTATTACCTTATCATTGCTAGATTAGCTGCTGGGTGAGTTAATGATGTGAAGGGTAGATGCTGAGAGACCAACTTCATGAAAAGTTTTTTTTGGCATGTTAGACAACCCAGTACTTACTGAGTAGAAACATAGAAAAATAGGTGCAGGAATAGGCCATTCGGCCCTTCGAGCCAGCACCGCCATTCAATATGATCATGGCTGATCATCTAAAATTAGTACCCCGTTCCTGCTTTTTCCCCATATCCCTTGATTCCCTTAACCCTAAGAGCTACTGTAAAACTAACTCTCTCTTAAAAGCATCCAATGAATTGGCCTTCACTGCCTTCTGTGGCAGAGAATTCCACAGATTCACAACTCTCTGGGTGAAGAAGTTTTTCCTCACCTCAGTCCTCAATGGCCTACCCCTTATTAGCAGCCTGAGCCCATGTGATGAGACCTTTGACACTCTGTAAAGCAATTATATTTTCAGACATCTGTGCTGACCAGGATAATAACCTCTTACTTTTTTATTGCAATGCAGAGGGAAGCCATTTAGATAGAGTCTTAATCTGCTCCTCGCAGAGCAATCGCACTCTCCTCTTCTCCTATGACTCTGTAACCTCTTCTCTCCTGTGTATCCCTTTGACTCTTTTTGCTACTTACCGACAACAAAGAGTAATTTACAGAAGCTCGTTCACCTGCCAGCTCATCTATGGGGGGAACCCAAAGCATACCTGTAAGGTAATGGAGAGAACGTGCAAACTCCACACAGGGACCATTCCAAGTCAGGGTCACAGTAACTGTGAGGCAGCTGTGGCTACTGCCTATGCTCATCGTGTGTTTATTAAAATGGCTAAAGTTATCACACTGTGGTTGCTTTCAAGTGTTTAAAAATACCTAATTGCGAGGGAATTGCGAAAGGAATTTCCAAGATGTTATTAAAAGTATACATTTGTAATTCACTTGCATAAAGTAATTATATAAGACTCAAGCACAGCTAATACAGTACCTGCTTCAAAACAGATAACCAGTTGGATTCTTGATTTTGTGGAATAAGTAGCAGTTTCTCTACAGTAGTAAATGCCTGATGATTTCCTTCCAGCATTGATTTGGAAGGCATGAAGCAACAGGTGTTCTTCTGTTCTTTGCAGGGGATAGTAAATAGATGCATTAAAGACTTTAATTAAGTCAGCACCAGCATCAATCCACTTCCTGCAGCCTCCTACACCAACTGTTTGCTAGTTGGGACTGAACTAATTTTTATATACTTATCTGCAGACTACCTTGCTGGTGATGAATCAGAGGATGATATTCCACTGGAAAAGTAGAGCCATTCAAATGATTGATTCAAAATCTAGCAATTTGTAAAACACCAATGAGACCCCTATTGTAGTGCTGATTAAAGGTCGCCACCTGAAATGTTGACCTTCTCTTTGTCTCCACAGATGTTGCTCGATCCGGTGAGTTTGTCGGTTTTGCTCAGACTCCTATTGTCTGATTTCATGACACATTGAAGGCTAATGATGTTCTCACACTTTGCTCAATGTTTTATTTGCATGTAATCTGATTTGGTTGATGCTAGATATTCTGGTCAAGCCATTAACTGGATTCTCTGCTTTTATGCCAACCAACCTTAGCCATTTATACCTCGCATTATCAGCTTTGTTGACTTCTATTGACTGCTTGCTCTTTCTGAAAATTCAAGTCACCAATTCATGTCCTTTACTGTTTAACAATATGGTCCAATGTTCCTTATCAATTTGGATTTCCCATTGTTAGTCTGCAAGATTTTGTCTTAAAGGGATGTTTTTACAGAAAGCCTTACAGTGTGATCTATGTGAGCAGAGTACTCTGGTTAAAAGTATTGTCAACTAAGTAAAAAAAATACAGCATCATTGCTGAGACCTAAACATCAGAATATATTTAAACTAATCAATGATTATTAACCAAGAGGTAGATAATGATAACCTCAACCAGCCATCTACAGATCTGTTGATCTCACAGAGAAGACCACAAGGGCTGATGAAGATCCTGTAGTGGTTGAAACAAGGAAGAGCAGATGTCGGTTTACAAAGAGACACAAAGTGCTGGAGTAACTCAACTGGTTGGACAGCATCTCTGGAAAACACGGACAGGTGACGTTTCAGATCGGGACCCTTCTTCAGTCAGTAATGGTTGCTTGAGCATTCATTTAAACAAAGGAAACATGCCAACCATCTTTGCCAAAATATGTATGCTTTTCTTTTAGCTTGCACCCAAAAAAAAACAGGAAGAGGAGCTGCCTGTCCAGAAGCAAGATCCAGAGATTGATACTAGCTTCAGGTTTGATTTTTTTAGGGAGGGATAATTCAGGTGGGCTGTATGGAGGTCTGTGAAGTGAGCGTGAGGCTGTGGAGGAGGGTAGGTTGGATGATGTGAGTGATCTATGATTGAGCCAACATAGAAATCAGTGCTTGAGTAAAGTTCGAGACACTTTGAATGGTGGATTCGAGGCAGTGGTTGGCGAGTAAGGAGGACAGTTTCTACCCAGCCCTCTACAGAGTGCCAGGATCTCCATGCAGGTCCAGGGATACAGACAGTTGCAACCATATGGAAACATCTGGTTCTGTAATCTCTGCTGCAAACCGTTCCAGTACTTTTATTGAAGGGAGTCGCTCCTTTGGCGCACTTTCTGATGCAGGAACTCCAATTTATCAGCATCAAAGGAAGAACGTTCCCACTGTGCCACAGTATCATTTAGGCTAACTGTCCCCGCCACAACTTCCACTGTACTGGGTAACTACATCCTTTCAAGAGACGCTCCCTGTCTGCATTTTCTGATCCCCGGCCAAATGTGTTGCAGGCCAAGTATTTGGTCTAAGTTTTTCCTGCCTCACAAATTAGAGGCACACTCGTATTGGGCAACATCTTCCTCCTGTGTTATAGGAATCCATACCCAGGAAGTCATCTGTAACTTATTCCACTGAGCATAGAACTGGGAGTGAGGGCCAACCATTTCACCCTTTCTATACCTACTAATTTTCTTTTCTCCGAAGGAAAAATATGAGTCAGGCACCAAGCTGCTGGGCCTGAGGACAGACAGAAGGGGTGTGGTTGTGAAATTCATCCGACCATGTCTATCACCACTGAGACAGAGAGGAGCAGAAATAATGTGGAGAACATTGTTGTACAAGTCGTTGGTTAGGCTGGGAGTATTGTGTGCAGCTCTGGCTGCCACACCACAGGATGAAAGTGATTAACATGGAGAGGGTGAGGAAAGATTCAGAGAAGTGTTGCCAGGACTGGAGGGCGTGATTTACAAGGAGACATTGGATAGGATGGGTAGGAAGGAACTGCGGATGCTGGTTTACACGAAAGACAGACACTAAATGCTGGAGTATCTCAGTAGGTCAGGTAGCATCTTTGGAGAAAAGACTGAAGCATCTGAAGGAGGGTGTTGACTTGAAACGTCACATTCCTTCTCTCCAGAGATGCTGCCTGGCCCGCTGAGTAACTCCAGCATTTTGTGTTTAACTTGGATAGGATGGGACTGTTTCTAGTAAAGCGAAGGAGGCTGAAGAGTGAACCACTGCAGTTCGCAGCAGGCCATCAACATCATAATCCAAACCAAATTTATCCCCAAACTCCTGGACCTAGGAGTAAGCACCAGAATCCACCCCACAATGCAACTGGATTCTCAACTGCATGACCCAAAGATCACAATCAGTGAGGGTACATGACAAAACATTTAAGCCAGGATGCATGCAGTCGATAACGAGATTGATGGCGTAGCGGACCGTGAGGAAGGCTATCAAAGAATATAGCATGATAAAGATCAACTACAAAAAGGGGAGAGAATTAGAAGGTGAAGTTTAATCTAAGTAAGTGTGAGGTTTTGCACACCTCACACTTGGGAAGTCAAATGTAAGTGAAGGTATACGGTTGATGGCAAGACTCTTAACAGCATTGATGTGCAGAGGTATTTTGAGGTCCAGGTCCATAGGACCTTGAAAGTGGCATTGCAAATAGATAGAGTGTTGAAGAATGCATATGAAATGCTCACCATCGTTGGATGGAGCATTGATCACGTCATGAAGCAACTCTATGAGACTTTGATTTGGCCACATTTGGAGTATTGCATGGAGTACTGGTCACCCTGTTACGCAAAAGGTGTGCAGGTTTTGGAGATGGTACAGAAGACATTTACCAGACTGCTGCCTGGACTAGATGGTATTGGCTACAAGGAGAGGTTGAGCAAACTTGGATTGTTTTCTCTACAATGCCAGAGGTTGAGGGGAGACCTGATAGAAGTATATTTAGTTTAATTTTGTTTATTATTGTCACGTGTACCGAAGTACAGGTGCAGCGTGCTATCCAGTCAAAGAAAAGACTTATTACATTCAAGCTGTCCACAGTGTATAGATGAGGGACAAAAGATTTAGTGCAAAATAAATTGCATTAAAGTCCAATTAAAGATGGTTCAAAGATCTCCAATGAGCTCGATAGGAAGTCAGGACCACACTCTAGGTGGCGAGAGGACAGTTCAGTTGTCTGATAATAGCTGGGAAGAAACTGTCCCTGAAACTGGAGGTATGCATTTTGAAACTCCTGTACTTCTTGCCTAATGTGGGAGGGGAAAAGAGGGAGTGACTGGGGTGAGACTGGCCCTTGCTTATGCTGGTGGTCTTGCCAAGGCAGAATGAAGTGCAGATGGAGTCAAAGGGAGGAAGGATGGTTATGTAATGGGGTGGGCTACGTCCACAACTCTCTGCAATTTCTTAGATGGAGCTGTTCCCAAAACATAGATGGGAGGCATAGATAGGGTAGACAGTCAGAATCTTTTTTTCCCAGGTGGAAATTGTCAAAGACTAGAGGGTATAGCTTTAAGATGAAAGGGACAAATTGTGTGAGGCAAGGCTTTTACACAAAGGATGGTGGGTGCCTGGAACGCATTGCCAGGGATGGTGGTGGAGACAGATATAATCAAGACATTTAAGAGGCTTTTAGATAGGCAGGGAGGGATATGGATCATGTGCTGACAGATGGTATTAGTTTATCTCGGCATCATGTTTGGCACAAACATTGTGGGCCAAAGAGTCTGTTCCTGTGCTGTATTTTTTCTGTGTTCTATCTGGGAGGGCCTGTCTTTTTGCATTCCTGGGACAAAATGTTCTGATTTTTGCTACATCAATCAGGGGAACCTACATATAAGTAAAGCACTCAGCTAAATCTGAAGGCCCTAGCCTAATTGCACTCACCAAGGTCTCCAAACTGGCTATCCGTTTCCTCCCTAATGGCAGCTGCTACCCTTTCTCTAACTCCTAAAGGTTAGATAGTCTTTTAGAAAAGAAAGAAAAAACACGAAAGACAATTGGTAAAAAATCTGGTATATTCCTTTCTGATTCCTTTAAATGATCATAAACAGCCCTTTAGTTATTGAGGAAATGGAAATCTGATTTACATGAATCAGTACCAACTTAATTCATATTAGGTTCATAGGTTGCAGGGTGACTTGGACAGGCTGAGTGAGTGAGCAGATGCATGGCAGATGAAGTATAATGTGGATAAATGTGAGGTTATCCACTTTGGCGGCAAAAACAAGGAGGCACATTAACAGATTAGATAAAAGGGAAGTCCAATGAGACCTGGGCGGCCTTGTACACCAGTCACTGAAAGTAATTGTGCAGGTACAGCAGGCAATGAAGAAAGCTAATGGCATGTTGGCCTTCATAATGAGAGGATTTGAGTAGAGGAGTAAAGAGGTCCTTCTGCAGTTGTTTAGGGCCCTGGTGAGACCACATCTGGAGTATTGTGTGCAGTTTTGCTCTCCTAATTTGAGGAAGGATGTCCTTGCTATTGAGGCAGTGCAGAGTAGGTTCACGAGTTTAATCCCTGGGATGGCGGGACTGTCATATGAGGAAAGGTTGGGAAGACTGGGCTTGTATTCACTGGAGTTTAGAAGGATGAGAGGGGATCTTCTGGAGACGTATAAAATTATAAAAGGACTGGACAAGCTAGATGCAGGAAAAATGTTCCCAATGTTGGGGGAGTCCAGAACCAGGGTCCACAGTCTAAGAATAAAGAGGAGGCCATTTAAAACTGAGGTGAGAAAAAACTTTTTCACCCAGAGTTGTGAATTTGTGGAATTCTCTGCCGCAGAAGGCAGAGGAGGCCAATTCACTGGATGAATTTAAAAGAGTTACAATACAATACGATACAATATATCTTTAATGTCATTGTTATGGCGAGTCTGGAGGCTTGCACTATGTTAAAGAAGTTTATTGCGGCAGCAATATTCAATCACAAAGGATAACAACCGAGATTACAGACAACCATTAACTCAAACTGTTCACATCGAAGTTCTCTTCCTACCGACTGGTTTTGGGCGCCAAAACCACCACGTGACCTTGCTGGCCAATCCGAGGGTTCGACTCTCAGGACCAATCCCTATGGTCGCTACATGCCCCCCCCCCCCCCCCCCCACCAGAACCCGAGGTACGGAATCTAGCAGGGAGCCGGATTTCGCGACCAGAATGAGTAAGGAGAGGGGCTGCAGGAACCGCAGGAGCAGGGGGTCCCGGGTCAGGGGGAATTACAGGAGGACGGCCCCGTCGAGGCGGTTGACCGACCAGGACAGGGCGGTCCTGATCCAAGTGGGCAGGTTTGAGCCTGGACACAGAGACGAGCTCACTCCTGCCCCCAACATCCAAGGTGAAGGTGACCGTCCCTTTACGCAACACGCGGAACGGTCCTTCATAGACCCTCTGCAACGGGGAATGATGGGCATCCCTGCGCAGAAACACAAATTCACAGTCCTTCAAGGCAGGCGGTTCATGAACCATGGAACACCCATGACGTGAAGTAGGAACCGGAGCCAGGGAACCCACTCACGCCCGGAGTGATGCTAAAACCGACGCAACCGAGGGCTGCTGACCAGAGGAGTCCGGAAGGAAATCCCCGAGCACTTTGAGTGGCGAGCCATATACCAGTTCCGCGGACGAAGTTCCGAGATCCTGCTTAGGAGCAGTGCGGATGCCCAGAAGGACCCAGGGCAGCTGATCCGCCCAGTCAGGGCCGTCCAGCCGCGCACTGAGGGCCGCCTTACGTTGCCGGTGAAACCGCTCCACGAGCCCATTAGCCTGTGGGTGGTACGCCGTGGTTTGCTGCAACCGGGAACCGTACAGCTCCGCTAGCGTAGCCCAAAGGGCAGAGGTGAACTCAGACCCCCGGTCGGTGGTAATGACGGACGGAACACTGAAACGGGCCACCCAATGGAGGGCCAGGGCCCGGGCACAAGAGGCAGCGGAGGTGTCGGACAACGGGAAAGCCTCTGGCCAACGGGTAAATCGGTCAACTACCGTGAGTAGGTGAGTGTAGCCCCTGGAAAAAGGCAAAGGCCCAACTAAATCAACATGAATATGGAAAAAACGGACCGCAGGGACCGCAAACTCCTGCACCGGAGGTTGGACATGCCGGTGAACTTTAGCGGTCTGGCAGGGAACACAGGATCGGGCCCAAGCGGCTACTTGCTTCCGCAGGCCATGCCACACAAATCTAGCGGCTACTAAGGCAGAGGTGGAGTGAATGGACGGGTGCGCCAGCCCATGAATGGCATCAAACGGCGCTGAAGGGCGGCCGGCACCACCGGCCTGGGGCGGGGAAGGGAAACATCACACCAGACTTTTGTACCCGCAGGCCCGCAAGCCACTTGGGCCAACTTCAACCCCAAAGTGGTGGATCGGTATGCTGAGGCAGTGTCTGCCAGGCGCTGTGCCTCCGTAAGCTCCTGGAAATCTACCTCGCATTCCACCACTGAAATTGGGGAAATGGCTGGCCTGGGCAGGGCATCAGCAACGGCATTAAACTTACCCACGACGTGGTGGACATCGGTGGTAAACTCTGAGATGGCAGTCAGGTGCCGCTGCTGGCGGGCCGAACATGGGTCGGACACTTTCGAAAAAGCAAAAGTCAATGGTTTGTGGTCAGTAAAGGCCACAAATGGGCGGCCTTCTAGAAAATACCTAAAGTGGCGGACAGCTAAATAGAGAGCCAGAAGCTCTCGGTCAAAGGCGCTATATTTCAGCTCAGCCGGATTAAGCTGTCGGCTGAAAAACGGCAAGGGCTGCCAACTGCCATCTACATGCTGTTCCAAAACCCCTCCCACCGCCACGTCCGACGCATCGACCGTCAGGGCCGTGGGGGCGGAGGTGCTCGGGTGGACAAGCATGGTGGCGTCTGCCAGAGCCACTTTAGCTGCCTCAAAGGCCGTCTCAGCGGCCGCGGACCACTCCAACTCGACAGGTTTGCCTGCGAGACACTGGAAGAGTAGACGCATGATCCGTGCCACTGCCGGCACGAACCTGTGATAGAAATTCCTCATCCCCACGAACTCCTGCAACCCCTTTACCGTGGTAGGCCGCGGGAAGGCACGAACAGCCTCCACTTTTTCAGGCAAAGGAGTGGCGCCGGCTGAGGTGATCCGGTGTCCTAAGAAATCAATAGAGGGGAGGCCAAATTGACACTTGGAGGGGTGGATGATGAGCCCGTGGTCTTGAAGCCGCCGGAACACGGTCCGTAAATGGACCAGGTGTTCCTGCTCCGAGCGACTGGCGACCAGGATATCATCCAAATAAATAAAAACAAAAGACAATTCACGACCAACATGGTCCATAAGCCGCTGGAAAGCCTGTGCCGCTTTTTTCAAACCGAAAGACATACGCAACCATTCGAACAACCCGAACGGAGTGATCGTGGCAGTCTTCGGCACGTCTTCCGGATGCACAGGAATCTGGTGGTACCCCCGCACTAAGTAAATTTTGGAGAATACCGTGGCACCTTCCAGTCTAGACGAGAAGTCCTGGATGTGCAGTATGGGGTAGCGGTTTGCCGTGGTGACGGCGTTAAGACACCGGTAATCTCCACATGGTCTCCACCCCCCAGATGCTTTGGAGACCATATGCAACGGGGAGGCCCACGGGCTGTCGGAACGACAGACAATGCCCATTTGTTCCATTTTCTGAAATTCTTCACGCGCTACCATCAGTTTGTCCGGCAGCAACCTCCGGGCCCGAGCGAAATCGGGGGGCCCCTCGGTGGAAATGTAATGGACAACGGCATGCTTTGCAGAAGGGGCGTCGAAACGCTGAACGAGCAGCTCCGGAAACTCAGCCAGGACCGCAGCATACGGGTCGGAGGCCGCGACGACGGCCTGGACAGTCGGGCCGGGCGGGGTGGCAGGCGGTGGAGCAGCGGGCTCATCGCTGCTAGCGGAGGGTCGAAGGCCTTTACCTCGGACATCGGCTACTAGTGAAAAGGCCCAGAGGAAATCTGCGGCCAGGATCGCCTGCGACTTCCGCGACGATAAACGACCATCCGTACGTGCGGGTGCCTAAAGACAGAGACATTGCCCGTGTACCATACGTGCGGATGGGGCTACCGCGATGAGGGTAGGCCCTCTCTTACCCGATCGGGCTTCGAGGTCGGTCGGCGGTACGATGCTGACTATGGCTCCCGTGTCGACCAAGAACTCTGTGTCTGTGACACGATCTCTGACGTAGAGGCGTCGGTTCTGGCCAATCGCAACTGCCTCTATGTACGATCGGCCGAGGCATTTCCCGAGAAAGTGCAAGGTGCGCGGCAGTTGCGGGCTTCTCCACCCCATCTCAGATGATAGTAACACCAGCCGCGCTTGTGCGGATCTTTTTGGCGGGGTTTCGGAGAAATGGCGGGAGTCACGGCGCCATCTTGGTACCGCTGTGGGCTGCCCAATGGTGCCGAGACCCTGTTGATCGAACTGCGTTTTTTCAATTTCGACGCCATGAGCGCATCAGCTTTCTCCGCGTATGCCACGGGGTCCTTAAAAGAACAATCCGTGAGCATAAGCCTAACATCTTCTGGAAGTTGCTCTCGGAATGCCTGCTCGAACATGAGGCAATCCTTGTGCTCACCTGCCAGCGCCAACATTTCGGCCATGAGGGCGGATGGCAGCCGATCCCCGAGATCCGGTAGGTGCATAAGCCTCTCAGCTCGATCATGCCTACTGAATCCGAAGGTTCGGAGCAGAAGTACCTTCAGCGCCTCGTACTTGCCCTCTGCCGGAGGGGAGGTGATGAACTGCATCACCCACGCAGACGTCTCAGGCGGTAGAGCGCTGACCAGGTAATAATACTTCGTCTCATCCACCGAGATGTTTCTCAGGTGGAACTGCGCTTCGGCATGGGCAAACCAAAGGTGTGGTTGATGCGCCCAAAACGGAGGAAGATGAACGCTGACTGCGTTTAGCTGCGGTAAGCCGGGCGTTAGAACCGAAGCAGAGGCGTCTTGTCCCTGCATGGTAGATGATCGGCTAGATCATCAATATGGCGAGTCTGGAGGCTTGCACTTTGTTAAAGAAGTTTATTGCGGCAGCAATATTCAATCACAAAGGATAACAACCGAGATTACAGACAACCATTAACTCAAACTGTTCACATCGAAGTTCTCTTCCTACCGGCTGGTTTTGGGCGCCAAAACCACCACGTGATCTTGCTGGCCAATCCGAGGGTTCGACTCTCAGGACCAATCCCTATGGTCGCTACATTGTACAGGGGTACAACGAGATTGGGAATGCGCCTCCCATACGATGCAATAAATTAATTAGCTAGTCAGTATTAATTTAAACAACCCAATGAAACAAATTAGAACAGTTTTAAAACAGAATAAAGTGCAAGTAGATCTGTGCCTGTTCACTGTGCGATGTGACCATCCGGCTCAGCAGGACCGGTTCATAGCAGCTATCGCCCAGGGGATGAAGCTGTTCCTGAGTCTGGAGGTGTGGGCGTAGAAGGCCTTGTATCATCTGCCTGATGGTAGAAGTTCGAACAGACTGTTGCAGGGGTGTGAAGATTCTTTGTAGATGCTGGTGGCTTTTCTGAGGCATCGTGTGTTGTAGATGCCCTCCAAGGCTGGTAGCTGTGTTCCGCTGGTCCTCTGAGCTCTATGGATTACCCGCTGAAGAGCTTTCCTTTCTGCCTCCGTGCAGCTGAGATACCACACAGGGATGCCATGCATTAGGATGCTCTCTATGGTGCAGCGGTAGAATGTCGTCAGCAGCTGTTGGGGTAGACCAGACTTTTTCAGTGTTCTTAGGCAGAACAGTCGTTGCTGTGCCTTCTTGACCAGCACAGCAGTGTTATTGGACCATGTTATGTCCTCCGAAATGTGAGTGCCCAGAAACTTGAAGCTGGACACTCTCTCCACACTGTCCCCATTGATAAAGATCGGAGCGTATTCCCCGTTGTGTGACCTATGGAAGTTGATGATCAGCTCCTTGGTCTTGGTGGTATTTAGGGACAGGTTGTTATCAGAGCACCAGTCCGCCAGGTTAGATAGAGCTCTAGGGGCTAGTGAAATCAAGGGATATGTCGAAAAGGCAGACACTGGTTACTGATTGTGGATGATCAGCCATGATCACAATGAATGGCAGTGCCGGCTCAAATATGTTTCTGTATGACCTCCTCTCTACCCACAGTCTACTTTCCTCATGAAGGAACTCATTGAATCGGCAGCCACAGTTAAACTTAATGCCTCCTCCACAGGATAACTGCCAAGAGGTGAAGAATAACCATGGAATATCTTTTCCTTGTTTGTATATACCCGAGCACTGGTCAACACCATCACATTAAATCAAAATTCTTTTAAATACCTTTTCTCTACATTTCATAGAGCTGCACACTGGAGAGACAAGAGGCTGCAGATGCTGGAATCTGGAGCACCAAATAAATGGAGGGGAAAAAATGCTGGAATAACTTTGCAGTTCGGTCAGCATCTCTGAAGAACATGGATAGGTGATGTTTCGGGTCGGGAACATTCTTCAGACTGATTGTGGGTGATGGGGCGGGGGAAAAAGCTGGAAGAGAGCAGGGGCAGGAAAGAGCTGGCAAGTAATAGGTTTATCCAGGTGAGCAAAAGGTGGTTTTATAGGCAAATGGTTGGACAAGGTCCAGAAATAAAAATACCGAAGGTGTGAGTCAAATGGATTGAAGAATTGCGAATTGTAATAGTAGAGGAATGAATATTGGTGGAAGGGGAAGGAGAGGGGAAAAATAGGTGTGAGTCCAGGAGGGGCTGACCCATTCAGTTACTCCAGCACTTTGTCTCCAATGTACCTACACCCTCTCCCTCCCCCCACTCCCTCCCTGTGTCCCATGTGAGCTTGCACCCACTTCCCCCCCTCCCCCTACATTCCATCCACTGGCTTCACAATTTGCAACACTTCAATCTTTTTTTTTCAACTCCTCCTATCTTTTCATTTCTGGTCTTTGTCCAACCATCTGCCTACCCACCCCCCTCGCTTGTGTTCACCTATTACCTAGCAGGCATAGTACTGGCCTTCCTCTCCTCCAGCTTTCCTCCTCCCCCGCCCCCCTCACCCCCACACACCCACAATCAGTCTGAAGAAGGGAATCACCCTGAAATATCAAATACCCATGTGATCCAGAGATGCTGCCTGACCTGCTGAGTTCCTCCAGCACTTTGTGTCTTTTTTTGTGAGCCAGCCTCTACAGTTCTGCTTCTACAAACTGCTGGAGGAAAGCAGTGGAACAGCTGAGTCTGAAGAAGGGTCTCGACCCGAAACGTCACCCATTCCTTCTCTCCCGAGATGCTGCCTGACCTGCTGAGTTACCCCAGCTTTTTGTGAATAAATCGATTTGTACCAGCATCTGCAGTTATTTTCTTATACAGCTGATACTGCTTGACCTGCTCAGTTCCCAGTGCAAATTGGAGGAACACCTCATATTTCCCTATGCAACTTACAACCCAGCTGTATGAATATTAACCCTTGTTTTCCCTCTCTCCAACCTTCCTCCTTCCGAGTTCTCCGACCAGTCTAACTGTCCACCTGAGTAATTTTATCTCTGTATGCCTCGTTGTCACCTTCTCCTAGCTAACAATGATCTATTCTACATTTTACTTGAGCTTAACCCCCTTTGATGTTTCATTTTCACACCTTATTCTTCTTTATCTCTGTGCCTCCCTCTCCCGACTCTCAGTCTAAAGAAGGGTCTCGACCCGAAACGTCACCCATTCTTTCTTCCAACAGATTATTTGTTGGTTTAGAGCCTTATATTTCTGAAGAACAATGTAAATATGGACCAAGTCTTTCTTGTAAGCCTCCTCTGAATATTTTGCAAAGCCTTAATAGCATCTAAAATAGAAAATAGACGCAATAACTCAAGAGGAGCCAAAGCAAGATTTTGTACAATGGTAGTTTTCTTTTGGTTTCTTCTGGTGTTGTTGTGAATGCAGATCACTACTTTCATCAGTCTTCAGTTTTATTCCGACTGGTCTGGGGTATTTGCTCAAAGTTGCAAAAACTTTTCAAAGGTAAATGCTGTTTGCCAAATGTGAGTGCCCATCCCCCATTATCAAGATCTGTTGGCAGTAATTTGGCATCTTTTGTGGTCCACATGTTATTAACGTGGCCAGCATAGAACAAAGGCTTTAACATGCATCCCTGCAGGACACCTGCTATTGATCAGTATCTTTGTAGATCCACCGCTTTTGATATTAAATTTCTGTACAATTTCTTAATTCAATATTTATTCTTCACCGTGCTTCCCTCACTTACACGCACACTAAATATTACATTTACAAAAGAGGGCTAAATATAAGAATATGGTTGCATGTTCAAAATTACTGCTCTAATCAAAATGAATCAAAAATTCGTCAACCTTTTGCCTATTCGATAGAACTTGCTAATTAATGATTACTAGCCAGATTGCCATTCCGCCTCCTTCTGGTCCCGCCTTTTCCGCTCCACTCCCCCGCCCCTCATTGGCCGCCGCTCCTGTCACTCTTGCTGGTCCCGTCCCTTACCCGTCCTTCCGGTCCCACCTCTTCCGCTCTCCTCAGCCCCCCTCCCCTCATTGGCCACCACGCCCATCACTCGGGGGGTCCCGCCCCCGGCGGCCATCTTGGACATGGAAAGTGCAAAAGGAATTTATTAAACTTTAAACGGTAATTTTTAAAGTTTAAAAAGTGAATAACTTTTAAAATATAACAACCATTTGAACCGCAGGCCAATGGTGAGTAAGGTGGGCCTAAAATTGTTGCGCTATCGTGTACCGTTTTGGCAGTATTTCGGGAACAAATCTATCCACAAACCCACAAATATACAAGATGAGAGTTTTGATAATATATAGATTGATTTTATATCTTGTTAAATATTTAATGGTGTCTGCTTGGTTATTATTCTAATTTTGATTAAGTTGCAAAATTCTTAAATTGTGATTTGTGCTTATGAATTTAACTTTATGAATTAAGCAATTGTTACATACTATTAGACAATGTAACATTAGAACATTCTGCATATAATAAATTGATGCATTGTCAAATTTTGCTCTCTTGAATACAAATAACGAGAACAGAGACTTGAATATTTTATTGTTTAACACTATTGAGAGCTAAGATTTCTAGATAAAAAGGAGAAATGGTGCCATCAAGTGGTAGATAAAAAGTCATGAATATTTTTGAATTGAGACACGAGTGCTACTATTGCTGATTTCCTTGAAGGCTTTGAAGATTGATATGGCATAGTGGGAAGTAATCCAGTTTGGAAGAGTATGATAGCAGATTATTAAATCATTGGTGAAAACAGGCAAGGGGGGGTGATCGGCAGTTGGTTGGACAAAGGTCAGAGATCAACACGAATGAGTCAAAAGGATTAGAGTTGCGAACTGCAAAGCTAGAGGATTGACAAGGTGCACATTTTGTAGTTAGGGGAAGGAATATTAGACAATAGACAATAGACAATAGGTGCAGGAGTAGGCCATTCAGCCCTTCGAGCCAGCACCGCCATTCAATGCGATCATGGCTGATCACTCTCAATCAGTACCCCGTTCCTGCCTTCTCCCCATACCCCCTCACTCCGCTATCCTTAAGAGCTCTATCCAGCTCTCTCTTGAAAGCATCCAACGAACTGGCCTCCACTGCCTTTTGAGGCAGAGAATTCCACACCTTCACCACTCTCTGACTGAAAAAGTTCTTCCTCATCTCCGTTCTAAATGGCCTACCCCTTATTCTTAAACTGTGGCCATTGATAGAGGATAGGGGAGAGATAGGTGTCAGATCAGGCCTCGGGTGAGAAGAAAGGGGAAGGGGTTATTGGAGGGGGTGGGGGGAGTTGTTTTGTAGAGTTTATCTAAGATGAAGATTTCAATGTTCATACAATTGAGTTGTAAGCTACCCAATCAGAATATGAGGTGGTGTTTGTCCAGTTTGTCTGTGATCTCACTCTGGCAATAGAGGGGCCCCAGGCCAGAAAGATCAGTATGGGTGGGGAGGAACTGCAGATGTTGATTTAAAGCAAAGACAGACACAAAATAGCTGGAGTAACTCAGCGGGTCATGCAACATCTCTGGAGAAAAGGATCATAAGATCATGTGATCGGAGCAGAATAAGGCCATTCGGCCCATCAAGATCTGGAATCCACTGCCTTCTGTGGCAAAGAATTCCACAGTTTCACCACCGTCTGACTAAAGAAATGATTCCTCATCTCCTTCCTAAAAGAACACCCTTTAATTCTGAGGCTGTGACCTCTAGTCCTAGACTCTCCCACTAGTGGAAACATCCTCTCCACATCTACTCTATCCAAGCCTTTCACTATTCGGTACATTTCAATGAGGCCATTCTTCTAAACTCCAGCGAGTACTGGCCCAGTGCCTGTACTGTGAAATTTAGGACAATAGATTAAATTTTAGGTCGAGACTCTTCTTCGGACTGGGTATGGGAATGGGAAGTCAAAATGGTTAACCACTGAGAGTTCCCACAAGCTTTAGCGAACTGAGTAAAACGGTCGCCGAGTATAAGCTTGCTCTCGCTGATGTACAGGAGGCCACATCAGGTGCAGTAGATGAGGTTGGTGGAGGTGCAACTGAAAGGATGCAAAATGTTTGGCGAGGTCAAAATAAACTCATTTGGTTTAATATTGCTGCCATTGAACTCTGAGGATTTTGCAGAGATGATGATGGCAGTATCTCTAATGTTTTGAACTATTGCTTGTAGGTCACAGCAATAAACAGGAACGTGAGGCCTGTGTCAATATGGTAGACAATGAGCTTTATGCCTGATGTCTTGGTTTTCAAACACCCTTTACCTCAGAGTTGATGCTGTTTATGAATTAAGTGGTTGAAAATTTGCTCCACAAAGTTTTAGGATTTCAGTAGGAACATGGCTTTGTTGTTTTTTAAAAACTTACTCATGGCCTTTCAGCTTGTTCAACTGATAGTTGTCTACTCAGCCTTGTCTTGCAGAGATACTTGACTAAAGAATCTCTCTATTATCTCCTGAGATGCTGCCTGACCTGCTGAGTTACTCCAGCATTTTGGGAATAAATACCTTCGATTTGTACCAGCATCTGCAGTTATTTTCTTACACTCTTTGACTAAAGAAAATGTGGCTAAAATAATGTGATAATTGGCTGCACTGTGTACGTGGCTAGGGGCATGAACACTGGAATGTGTACTGCAAAAGGTAAGCCCAGACAGCTAACTTGGAGAAAAACAATTCCATACATGGTAAAGACATCTGATCGTGGACCTTCATTGCCGCCTTCATTGATAAAACAAGCTGTATTCTGCTGATTCTTTGAGTGGGTGCTCGGGACTGCCAAGTGTAGTGACATACTTGCTGCGGTCCTGCCACACCCGCCTTGGTGAAAGTAGTAAAGCTTTTTGTGCTTTAAATCGATTCTTTGCATGGCTGTCTGTTTGTTACAAGGCCGGAACTTTAACATTGGCGTAGTCGGCAAGATCTCGCTGGGACCGTCACCGAAGACTGAATAAGTGGCAACAACATTACCGGGATTGGAAAGGGAGAAGTGAGCTCTAATTGGACCCCTTGCGACCGACCTCCCGAGGAAACACCCGGGAACACTGTGGTCCCTTGTCGGAGGTTGATCTGGTTCCGACCGAGACCCCTTGTAACAGACAACTGAGGCAAGGATAATTGGGGTTCTAGTCCCTAGTCTGATTGGTTGTGCAGGAAAACGAACCTGTCGCTCGCAAATCTTGTGATTAAGAATTGTAATTATGGGAAATAAATTAGACACCAGTGACGGGGGAGAACCCGTCCAAAACATATGTTACTTGAATCCGAAAAGTAATAGGGATTATAAAGTTTTAAGCTACAAGTTAACAAAACGATTGGGAAATGAGTCAGGGCCAGCGGGGGGGGACGTGGAATGTAGAAACTATTAAAAGAGCAGAGATGTTGATCTGAGAGAGAGATGCTGGGGAAAAAGTGGAAAAAGAGAATTAAGGAATGGAAAGAAGAAGCTGAGAAAAGGTGGAAGGTGGAAAGAGACAAGAGTTGGAGGAATAACGCATGTAGAAGAGGAATAGAGCTTAGAGATAAAGATGGGACACTGAAGGACCGGAAAGTGCTTCAGGCAGAATGTCAGCAGGCAGAGGAACAGGAAAACAGGAGAAAAATAGTGGCGTCAATAAGCAATAGGGAACTCAGCTGAAGTAATGGGTTACAAAAAAGAGAAAAACTAGGGTAGAGAAATCCTCCAGAGGACCCAAATCTGCCACGACGACCCCATTCACTAGTGACGAGGAAGATGATGAGATGGTGGTGAAACCACCTCCCTACGCCCCACTCCAACCACAGCCGGCACCATTATATTATTAACAGCCCACTCGGGGGAGACGATCCTGTCTCCCGGGGAAACACCAAGTCGCTGGTGTACTGATCAAGTCGCTAAAACAGCGGCTAGTCAGTCAGGTAACCTGGTACCCCGCAGGGGATATGATCTTAGCGAACAGCCCTGCCATACATGGGTGAGGTGCAAAGATTACAGAGGGACGCCTCTGATACCGAATATCATGTGTGGAAATGTGAAGGTTGTCACCATGACTCAGACACAGGTCTTTGGATGACCCCTCACGGACATGTGTACCCGATGCATTTTTGCCTGTGCTCCTCACTTACCTGCATTCTCTCACACATCCGGGGAAGGAGGGAATGATAAGAATGGTAAAGGAGACGTGGTGGCATCCAAAAATTCAGCAAGAGGCGTTGAAACTGGCCTCGGAATGTACAATCTGTCAAAAAACGAATCCGGGAAAGCCATTTAAAGCGCCATCAGGGACAATGCCTATGTCATCTCGTCCCTTTCAATGTCTACAAATTGACTTTATTGAAATGCCTCGAGCTCATTGTTACTAATATTGTTTGGTAATTCTAGACCTATTTAGTAGATGGATTGAAGCCTTGCCGATCGTTAACAATACTGCCGAAGTAACAGTCACCTTGTTGTTAAAGGAAGTTATTACAAGGTTTGGACTACCAGAAACCATCAGTTCTAATAACGGCCTGCACTTTACAGCTGCAATTAAGAGATATGCAACCACTTTTGTAGTAAACAGCAGTTTCACTGTACCCACCATCCTCAGGCTGCAGGGATGGTTGAAAGGGCTAATGGTACATTAAAAAACAAATTGACCCAATCTAATGGGTGAGATGGGACAGACGTGGATTAAGGTATTACCAGTAGCACTATTTGAGATGAGAGTCACTCCCCATAGTGCTACTAAGTTATCGCCAACAGAAATTATCTATGGGAGACCTCTAAGGACCCCATGGAGAGCTGATACATCCCACCCGGGAATTTTTTACCTCTACGCATTACATGATGAATTGATCTCCTATGCCCAACAGAATACTCGCAGTTTTACATCCATAGGTTAAGGACTCACAGAAGCCGCTACCTGATGGAATTGACCACCATCCATTACAACCTGGTGATTAAGTTTTCATACGCAACTGGGGTCGGAAGTTAGGAGAACTTTGGAAAGGACCATTCAAAGTCCTGCCGACGGCAGTAAAGGTGGAAGACAACCCCCGTTGGATACATTATACAGACTGTAAACGAGTCAGCAGTGATAAGAAATGACCCCCACCAGAGGACTTGTGATGATATTTGCCATCTTGGGATTATTAATCCTTTCCTGTTCTCTAAATTGTACCTCAGAGAATAACCTGTTTTATCAAACGCATGTACGATTGTATGGTAATCACACTGTATGCAACCTGAGAGCTAGATCAGTGGATTCTTTGTTTGCCGCTAGCCCCACCGAATGATCTTGGGATGAAATAGTAGAAGAACACCTCCATGATGCCACTTGTAAAGGAATAGAGGGAACCTTTGGAGTAGGAGGCTGGGGACACTGTCGGGACACAATCAATAGCACGATCAGCTTCCGTCAGTAAAGAATTTTGTAATGATTGGAAGGCCCCCAACACCCTGGGATCACCAGTTGGGTATGGCATACTAAGTTCCCTTACAGTGGGGGGGGTGGGACAGAGAGGGGGGACAGAGAGGGGGGGACAGAGAGGGGGGGACAGAGAGGGGGGGACAGCTGGGGTTATAGCCAATAAGAATTGTAATTATTTAGGGTGCAGGCTAACCATCATCGGCAACTAGACTAGGGTCGCCCTTGAGGCAGTATACTACGAGGTAGCTGAGTTGCGCCTTAATGCCCAGCAAGCACGTTCTGCATTGGACTATATGATGGTGACGGCGGTGTGCGTACAGTGATCGGAGACAAGTGTATTACCAATGTTCAGGGTGAATCCTACAATATCACACATGCTGCTGATGAAATAAGAAGTTATTTGGCTGGTTTTGAACAAGGACCCAAGGGAGGGTGGTGACCTTTTATTTTGATGGGTGATCTGTGGGGTAATATCTTGCACTATGGTTGCAAGGAAGGCGGCTGGTCCGGACGGCATCAACTCGAGGCTCCTCAAGTCTCGTGCTGACCAGCTGTGCGGGATAGTGGAGCACGTCTTCAATCTGAGCCTGAAACTGGGGAGAGTTCCACAGCTGTGGAAAACATCCTGCGTGGTACCGGTGCCAAAGACGCAGCACCCGAAGGAACTCAACAGCTACGGGCCGGTGGCACTGACATCGCACCTGATGAAGACACTGGAGCGTCTGGTCCTCGCCCATCTCCGCCCCCTGCTGAGACCATCAATGGATCCGCTGCAGTTCGCCTACCAGACTCGCATCGGGGTGGAGGATGCCATCAACTACCGACGACAGAGTTCTTTCACACCTGGAGAAGCCGGATAGCACTGTGAGAATCATGTTCTTTGATTTCTCCAGTGCATTCAATACCATCCAGCCTGGGCTTCTGGGGAGCAACCTGGAGCCCACAGGAGTGGATCACCACCTCACATCCTGGATTCTGGATTACCTCACCAACCGACCACAGTCTGTGAGGACAAAGGACTATGTTTCGGACATGGTGGTCTGCAGCACAGGGGTTCCGCAGGGAACAGTGCTAGCTCCTATCCTGTTCACCCTGTACACTGCGGACTTCAGGCACAGCTCAGCAAACTGCTATCTACAGAAATTCTCTGACGACTCTGCCATCGTCGGCCTCATCACAGACAACGATGACAGGGCGTACAGAGAACTGATCAGGCACTTTGTGGACTGGTGCCAGCGGAACCACCTCCGGATCAACGCGGGGAAAACCAGGGAGATGGTGGTGGATTTCCGCAGGCGGTCATGTCCCCCCGACACCGGTGAACATCCAGGGAATGGACATCGGGAGGGTGGACTCTTATAAGTACCTGGGTGTTTACCTTAACAATAAACTTGACTGGACCCAAAATACCACTGCACTGTACAAAAAGGGCCAGAGCAGACTTTACCTGCTGAGGAGACTCAGGTCCTTTGGAGTGCAGGGGGCACCCCTGAGGACCTTCTACAACACTGTGGTGGCATCAGCCATTTTCTATGGAGTGGTCTGCTGAAGCAGCAGCATCTCAGCAGCGGACGGGAAGAGACTTGACAAGCTGGTCAGGAAGGCCAGCTCTGTCCTGGGTTGCCCCCTCGACTCAGTACAGGCGGTGGGAGAGGAGGATGATGGCAAAGATAACATCGCTGCTGGACGACTCCCACCCCATGCAGGACACTGTCACTGCACTGAGTAGCTCCTTCAGTGACAGACTCCTTCACCCCAAGTGTGTGAAGGAGAGATATCGGAGATCCTTCCTTCCCGCTGCTGTGACTGCACAACCAGCGTTACTCCCAGCAGACGAGTCAACAGACCAGTTAACAGTAACAGTAAAGACACAGTAAATGAGGACAATATCCTTCTTTATTTTTATTTATATTGAATGTCTCTTGCTATCCACTATGCTGCTGTAACATTGCAAATTTCCCTGGCGTGGGACAAATAAAGGAATATATTATTATTATTTTAATCCTAATTGTCCTCTTGCTGCTTAGATGTATCTTACCGTTAATTACTGCTGCTTGTAAGAATAGCCACTTGTAGTTATCATTTGAATGATAAAAGGGGGGAATGATAAGTTGGCTACCCAGTCTTGCCTTGCAGAGATACTTGACTAAAGAAAGCATGGCTAAAAAAGTGATAATTGGCTACACTGTGTACGTGGCTAGTTGCAAGAATATGATAATTGCTTAAACTGTGTACGTGGCTAGTGGCACGAACACTGGACTGTGTACTGCAAAAGGTAAACCCAGACAGCTAACTTGGAGAAAAACAATTCCATATATGGTAAAGTCATCTTTTCGTGGACTCTGCATTGTCACCTTCATTGATAAAACAAGCTGTATTCTGCTGATTCTTTGAGTGGGTGCTCGGGGCTGCCAAGTGTAGCGACATACTTGCTGCGGTCCTGCCCCCCGCCTTGGTGAAAGTAGTAAAGCTTTTTGTGCTTTAAATCGATTCTTTGCATGGTTGTTTGTTTGTTGCAAGGCCGGAACTTTAACACAACCTCTGGCAAAACTGGAGCATATGGTCTGCTGCAGATGGAATGAAAGCATTGTGATCAACCATGAATTATATCACTACAGTATTGGCAGTCCAATTCCATTGCTCTTCTAACTATATTTCCTACTCTGGGGTACTTAAATTCAATCTCTGACCAAGCATTTAACTCAATCTCCTTCAATTCTACTTATTAAACTCATTTCTTGTTCATACTCCGAAGAAGTGCCCAAAAATGTTTTGTGATGTTAAAGGTGCTGTTTAAATGTAAACCTGCTTCGTGACTAGAGGTCTACTTGAAATTAGTGCAAACTTTTAAGTCCAACAGAATATTGATCATAATTTTAGTCTGAGTGTGTATGAAAGACATATTTGCCCGAGGGGCAAGCATCAAAAATTCATGAGACCGATTCCTGAGAACAGGACATATCTCGTGAAAAGAGATTGCCTACATTGCCTGAAGAATTGGAAGTAGTTTCACTGTCATTTTCAAAGTAGAGCTTAAGCTATTTTTACCAGTCATAAAGTCCAGAATAGAAGTTATAGACTCACAATAAAAAATAACTACATATAACGGAGATAAGGAGGAATTTCATAACTCGTAATCACACTTATATAAAGATGGCACAGAAAGCCATTTATCCTCTAGTACATGCCAACTGCATGCAAAATCAGTCCAGCTAGACCCACTTCCCTCTTACAGCCCTGCAGAATTTCCATTCACACGCTGATCAGTTCACTTTCAAGGATGCCCTCAAAAGATGCATTCTCAACAGCTTAGTGACATGGTGTCAAGTCAATCATCTTTTAATGTCAGCAAGACAGAGGAGCTAATTTCTGACATCAAGAAACAAAGTCCATAAGGATTACTTCATGTCGGAAGGAAGATCCAGACTGTCACCATTGATGTCCCTCAAAATAGAAGGAAGCAAGCAGAATGTATGATTGGATTGAATATTTCAGACCTATACTTACAAAGTACCAAGTCAGTGGGCAAAATACTAAATGCACATGACACGCCTATTAGGTATGCAGTATATTATAGAACTGAGCACGGCTCTTGGCTTATTTTGAGTTTAAATCCTTAAGTGTGAGAAAGTACATTGATTACCACATCCCAGTGATTATTGCTTAAATGCTGGACAGGTGTTGAGAACTTGAGAATTGCTTGGCATGAATATGGCCCAGCTGTTGCTACCAAGCAGTATTGTATAGCTTCAATTTCTGTAGGAAAAAATAAAACTGAATGCAATGTGGTTATTACCATATCAGCACTTAAACCTTGCTGATGGAGAAAACACTATTTTGTGAAACAGCTGGGTGGTCTGGCCATTGATTCATGTTCTTTGGGCAAATGTCATGGGGCAGAGATGACAACTTTTTTTTTTAGTTGATGCGAAGTGAGTGACTGGAGTTTATCTTCATTTTTATGAGGGCTTTTTAATGCCACATAGTCAAAGGCTGTATTCCTGTTAAAGGCCTCTCCTACAGTACCCTAACATCAAGAATTGAATTTAGATCTTATTCACGTTTGAACCAACACTTATGGTCTACAACTAAATGGTCCAGATAAAAATATAAATTGGCAAGTAAATATCACTTGATAGTGACTCACAATAGCTTACATTAGTTTTCTAATGATGACAATTCAGAGGGTCACAGTGGATCATTCTCTTGGTTGTTACACCAAAAGACCACAGATTATTGAGCATTTTCTTTTGCACTCAAATGCAGCTATTGGCATCTGAGTGGCATCTGAATTACTTAGTTGTTCACCGTCATCCATTACTTGGCGCAGGACTGCTAAATAGTCATCAGATAGATTATTTGTTCAATAGAAATTCCCTTCCATTGTTCAGGTTGGACCATGTTATTTCACACAATCATGCAAACTTTGTAACTTCATAGAATTCAGCAAAATCTGCTTGTCTGACAAAAAATGGTTGAATGTCCTTGTATATTTGCACGAATACTGAAGATTAATTGAAGTGGTCTCAGTTTGGCTCTTGGTGGGCAATAATCTGATAACTTAATTCTTCAAATGAAAAAAGTTAATTGATGGATTTGATGTTTGCAATTTTGGACACATTATGCTTCCAAATCGATTTCAACAAAGACAATATTGGGCACACAACAAAATGCTCCATTTCACCAACACCCCTCATTTTCCAAGCATAAAATTTAAAATGAAATAAAACTTTGGCATATGAATTATAATTTTTATTAAGACTACTTACAAAAGTGTATAGAAATATTAATAGGAATGTAACTAGTTATACTATTACCAATATGTGACAGAAAAATTACTTTATTTGACCTAAATAATTTATAAATACAAACTTCTAACAAATATACAAGACAATCCAGAATTTTCATTCTGAAGAGATCCAATAAAACAGCATTTGGTTTTATGTTCAAGATACTGAATGTGCTTTTTCCTCCATTATGCAATACTTGGACAGGAATTAAAATACTAGGACATCATGTAGTTGTTCAATGTTCCGCAATTGTTCAATGTTTCGCTGTTTCATAAAAGTTAGATGTCTCCAGTCATAATAGCAATGAATTCTTCCTGGTTAACTAAAAACAAAATATTGTATGTCTGAATAATATTGCAACAAAACCTATTTAAATTAGAAAGTAATATTTTAAACCCTAATCAGTCAGTCCACACCTGCATGCGTACGTTCATAAATCGGTATATTTGGTTCAATTTGAATTTTCTTGATGTCACATATCTGCCATATAATATGGATCAAACTTTGGTGGACAGACCACAAAGATTTGCCTACCCCTGTCTTGTTTTAAGAGATTTCTTTAATATAAACATTCAAATTACATGCCATAGCCTATATCCAAAGATGCAGAAGATCTGTAAATCATGGTACATACAAGATCTCTTAAGATTTTATATAGCCTCTAAAAATTGTAAAAAAAGCCATGATCAGTCTAGATGTAACACACATCAAGAAAATGCAAAACAACAGATGATAATTAGTTAATTTATCATCTACCAAGACAATAACAATAAAAAATTGAAAGCATCTGTTAAATGTTTAAAAACTAAAATTGAGTGACATTTACAGCAACAGAAAGGATGCAATATGGAAACTGCCAAACCAAAAGATAACTGGACCATCTGACATGATGGTCCCTAAATTATAACAAGCGTATCATAGGATTGAAGATTGCCATAAGGCATTAACGAGAAAGATATGTTCGTTAATGTTTTCCAATGATTATCAATTGGCAAAAGCATTTGGGGACTCCCCCAACATTGGGAACATTTTCCCTGCAGGCCAGTCCTTTTATAATTTAATATGTTTCTGTAAGATCCCCTCTCATCCTTCTAAATTCCAGTGAATACAAGCCCAGTCTTTCCAATCTTTCCTCATATGACAGTCCCGCCATCCCGGGGATTAACCTCATCAACCTATGCTGCACTATCTCAATTGCAAGGATGTTCTTCTCAAATTAGGAGACCAAAACTGCACACAATACTCCAGATGTGATCTCACCAGGGCCCTGAACAACTGCAGAAGGACCTCATTGCTCCTATATTCAACTCCTCTCGTTATGAAGGCCAACATGCCATCAGCTTTCTTCACTGCCTGCTGTACCTGCGTGCCAACTTTCAGTGACAGGTGTACAAGGACACCCAGGTCTCGTTGCACTTCCCTTTTTCCTAATCTGACACCATTGAGATAATAATCTGCCTCCTTGTTCTTGCTGCCAAAGTGGTAACTGCACATTTATCTACATTAGACTGCCTCTGCCATGTATCTGCCCACTCACTCAACCTGTCCAAGTCACCCTGCAACCTCCTAGCATCCTCTTCGCAGTTCACACTGCCACCCAGCTTTGCGTCATCTCCAAATTTGCTAGTGTTACTTTTAATCCCATCATCTAAATCATTTATATATTGTAAATAGTTGCTATATATTGTAAATAGTTGAGGAAAAACTTTTTTAGTCAGAGAGTTGTGAAGCTGTGGAATTCTCTGCCTCAGAGGGCAGTGGAGGCCAATTCTCTGAATACATTCAAGAGAGAGCTAGATAGTGCTCTTAAGGGGGTATGGGGAGAAAGCAGGAACGGGGTACTGATTGAGAATGATCAGCCATGATCACATTGAATAGCGGTGCTGGCTCGAAGGGCCGAATGGCCTACTCCTGCACCTATTGTCTATTGTCAATTGTCTATTGCCCCAGCACCAAGCCTTGCAGCACTCCACACGACACTGCCTGCCATTCTGACAGGGACTCATTTATTCCTACTCTGTTTCCTGTCTGCCAACCAATTCTCTATCCATGTCAATACCCTACCCCCAATACGATGTGCTCTAATTTTGCCCACTGATCGTCTGTGTGGGCCCTTATCGAAGGCTTTCTGAAAGTCCAGATACACTACACCCACTGGCTCTCCTTCATCCATTTTACTTGTCACATCCTCAAAAAATTCCAGATTAGTCAAACAGGATTTCCCCTTCATGAATCCATGCTGACTTGGACTAATCCTTTTACTGCTATCCAAATGTGCCACTATTACTTCTTTAATAATTGACTCCAGCATTGACTCCAGCATCTTCCCCGCCACCGCCACCGATGTCAGGCTAACTGGTCTATAATTCCCCATTTTCTCTCTCGCTCCTTTCTTGAAAAGTGGGATAACATTAGCTATCCTGATCCTGAATCTATAGAACATTTGAAAATGTCCTCACCAATGCGTCCACGATTTCTAGAGCCACCGCCTTGAGTACCCTGGGATGCAGACCATCAGGCCCTAGGGATTTATCAGCCTTCAGTCCCATCAGTCTACCCAATACTATTTCTCACCTAATGCAAATTTATTTCAGTTCATCCGTCTCCCTAGATCCTCTGTCCTCTAGTACAACTGGGAGATTGGTTCTGTCTTCATGAAGGAAGACACAAACAAAGTACCTGTTCAACTCTTCTGCCATTTTCTTGTTCCCCATAATAATTCCACCTGTTCCTGCCTTCAAGGGACCCACATTTGTCTTTATTAATCTTTTCCTCTTAACATACCTAAAGAAGCTTTTTATATTCTTTATATTCTTGGCCAGCTCACCCTCGTTCTTTATCTTTTCAGCCCGTATTGCCCTTTTTGTTACCTTCTGTTGTCCTTTAAAAGTTTCCCAATCCTCTGGCTTCCCGCTACTCTTTGCTATGTTAGACACCTTTTCTTTTAGTTTTATATCATTCCCTTAATTCCCTTGTCAGCCATGATTGCCTCTTACTCCCTTTAAAATCTTTCTTCCTCTTTGGAATGAAATGATCCTGCATCCTCTGGGTTATGCCCAGACATTCCTGCCATTGGTGTTCCACTGTCATTCCTCCTGGGATCCTTTTCCAGTCGACCTTGGCCAGCTCCTCTCTCACGCCTTCATTGTCCCCTTTGTTCAACTGCAACACTGACACTTCTGATTTAACCTTCTCCCTCTCAAATTGCAGATTAAAACTTATCATATTATGGTCATTACTTCCAATTTAGACAACACTAAATCCAGATAGGCTCTGATAGGCTCCAGTACAAGCTGCTCCAAGAATCCATCTCGGAGGCACTCTACAAACTTCCTTTCTTGGGATCCAGAACAAACCTGATTTTCCCAGTCTACCTGCATATTGAAATCTCCTATAACCAGTGGCATTGCCTTTGTCACATGCCAATTTTAACTCCTGCTGCAACTTGCACCCTATAACCAGGCTACTGTTTGGGGGCCTGTAGATAACTCCCATTAGTGTCTTCTTAACTTTACAATTCCTCAATTCTATCCACAGCGACTCTACATCGTCAGTCCCTATGTCACCCCTCGCAAGGGACTGAATTTCATCCCTCACCGACAGAGCTACCCCACCTCCTCTGCCCACCTGCTTGTCTTTTCTATAGGACATATAACCCTGAATATTCAGTTCCCAGTCCCAATCCTCCTGCAGCCATGTCTCTGTAATCCCCACAATGGGGATTACCCAATCTCTAAGCCTCAAGCTCATCCACTTTACTTTTTATACTTTGTGCATTCATATATAATACTTTTAATCCATTACTCACCTCACCTTTCACATTGATTCCTATTTCACTTGGCCATCCTCTCCTATCCCTTCATGAGCTTTCTGCCCCGTTAATTCTGGTGTCTTTCTTAACTTTTCCTATACTCTCTTTCCCTTTAACTACATCCTTGTATTTCCAATTTGTCTCCTCCCCCCCCCCCCCCCCAACTATTTAGTTATTTCGTTTAAACCCACCCGTGTAGCAGTGGCAAACCTGCCTGCCAGAATGCTGGTCCCCTGCCTGTTAAGGTGCAACCCGTCCCTTTTGTACAATTCACCCTTCTAAATCCCTGCCCCCTGCACCAGCTCCTCAGCTACATATTCAGATCCCCTATCTCCTTGTTCCTGCCCTCACCAGCATGAGGAACTGGAAGCAAACCGGAGATAACCACCCTTGAGGTCCTGCTTTTCAGCCTTCTTCCGAGTTCTCTAAAGTCACACTGCAGAATCTCTTTCCTCTTCTTCCTGGCGTCGTTTGTGCCGACATGCACTACCACTTCCGGCTCACCTTCACCCTTGAGGGTGCCCTGCAATCGGTCCATAACGTCCTGGACCCTGGCACCAGGGAGGCAACGCACCATCCTTGAATCCCACCTGTTGTCGCCGAAACCCCTGTCTATACCTCTCATTATGGAGTCCCCTACGGCTCTGCCTGACGTCTGTCTCTTCGGCTTTGCTTCAGCACCACGGTTAGACTCGCAGACCTGTCCGTCGCTCAGATTGGCAGTGTCTTCTGTCCCGACAGCTTCCAAGATGGTGAACCTGTTTTCAAGTGGTACATTCCCCGGGGTCTCCTGTACTCCAAGCTTCCTTCCCTTCCTCATCGTCACTCACCTTCTCTCTTCCGGTATCTTCGGTGTAAAGATTTCGCTGTGAGTCCTGTCCAGGAAACTCTCGTTTTCCCGGATGATCCTGAGGTCATCCAGTCGCCTCTCCAGTGCCCCAACACAGTCCATTGGGAGCTGAACCTGGACACACTTTCCACAGTTGTCGCAGCTAGAGGCACCAGCAGTGTCCCTGACCTCCCACATCCTACAAGCATCACACTGAATCAGCTCATTTCTTCACTGCGTCTCACCCTCTCCAACTTTTGGCGTAGGCTCCACCCTCAGCCTCCTCGCCAAAGACTCGCACTTTTCTCACAAGGTACTTCCCTTGACAAGGCCTCTCCCCTTCTCAGCCAATTCCCCCACTCAATCCTTCACCTGCCGCTCCTCTGTCGACCTTGAAGGAATAAGTTGCAGGCTGGCCCCGACCAGTTTTTAAATCCTATCAATTCCTCTCTCCCAGATTTGCCACACCTACACACTCGAGGCAATTTAGTTGCCAATTAACCAACAAATTCACACATCGAGAACTCAAATTGTTGGAGCTATAGAACAACTCTACTAGTTACAACACTGCGCCACCCTAGTGGCAACAAAAAGGTAATCTAAAGGTGTCGATTTGGTTAAAAATGAATCAGATTATATTCAAACTCACTAATATTCTTCTTGAGCAGTCCCTCGGAGTCAGAGGACTTAATCTTTCAATATAAAGTAATTAACAAGACAATGCAAGGTTTGCATTTTGCACAATGTCAGATCGAACAAAAGATTAACAGAATCAGTCCCTTGCTCAGTTGGTGTTATCCACAACCAATTTCTTTCTAATTACTGAAAATGATTTAAAATTTCACTTACTCTCTCCATCTCCATCTTTATCAAATTCATCAATCATTGCACGTAGCTCTTCATCAGTCATGTTTTCACCAAGCTCTCTTGCAACCCGGCGCAAATTACGAAGATTGATTTTACCAGAGTCATCATCATCAAATAGTTTAAATGCTTTTAGCATTTCGTCCCTTGGATCTCTATCCAAAATCCAATCAGTCACTAACCCGAAAAATAGGAAAATATAGTATATTAAATGTAGGCAATTTTCAGAATATTTCCAAATTCCATTATTGAAAAGATAAAAGGAACTTGGCTTCAAAATTTGCAAGTGTGGGGGTTACAAAGTTTAAACATTTGTCAGTATTAATTCCACAAAACCACAGCTCACGATTTAGTGAATTGTAAACTATCAATGAAAAAAGAATGGAATGTGCCATCAATGAGGCTATCGTGGCATTTATTTCAAATAACTTGCTGATCAACACAAACTATGGGTTTCATTGGGATCACTTGGCTGCAGACCTCTGCTTCATCAATAATCTTCTTTCCATAAACTCAAAGTGGGAATGTTCACTGATTATTTTGCAACATTCAATTCTATTCACAATTGTTCAGCAAATGAAGTACTCCATCCCTCTGTTCACAAAGACCCAGATAACTTTAAGGCTGATAAGTGCCAAGTAACCCAACCATAACGTGTTACAGGTATTAATCATATTTTGATATGAATGCAAAATGTTATATTGTCCCCTTGTCTGGATGAGTACAGCCCCATCAACACTGAAGAAGCATGTCACCATCTATATCACAGTGGATACCAAGAACAAAATGAATTACAGCTAATTGCATTTCACCATCCATTTTCTTTGCACTCCATCCACCACCCTCTATTAGCAGCACAACATAATGCATATTCATCTGCAAGATCGGTAGCACTTCGGCTGTTCACACGGCACCTCGCTAACCTCCAACCACTGCACCGAGGACAAGGACGGCAAATGTATAGATTCCTTCTCAAGTTACACAGGTTCCAGTTTGGAAATATATTATCATTTTTTTTCTATTCTGTTTTGTAGTTTAGCACAATCCGCAGGAGTTGCCACTTTCATTTCACTGCACATCTTGTATATGTATGTGACAAATAGACTTGACTTGACTTGTAAGTAGGAACTGCAGATGCTGGTTTAAACCGAAGATAGACACGAAATGCTGGAGTAACTCAGCGGGTCAGGTAGCATCTCTGGAGCCAGGCCTTTCCTTCTCTCCAGAGATGCTGCCTGTCCTGCTGAGTTACTCCAGCATTTTGTATCTATCTTTGGAAATATATCATGTTTGTTTGAAGAAGGGTTCTGACCTAATATGTCACTTATCCATCCCCTCCAGAGTTGCTGCCTGACCCGAGTTACTCTAGCACTTTGTGTTTTGTTTAAGATTCTAGCATCCGTATTTCCTTGTGTCTTCATATTTGTTTGTCATTGGAACTCCTCGCCAAGTGGTACTGTGGGAGTAATTTGACTAGAGGAGTTGCAAAGATTCAAGGTAGCCGCTAATCACTGGCTACTTAAGATGTAAATATATTGGAAGCAGTTCAGGTTTCCTAGACTGATACCAAGAATGGAACCTGTCTATGGGGAAAATTGGACAGTTCATATTACACTCCACCCAAACAAGCAACGAATTGATTGAGGAATCTTGACAGGATGGATGTGGAAAAGGTGTTACTTCAATGCTTCTCCCCACTACACATCATTAAAACTCTTCTCAAATGCAAGTTACAATGGTGTACAATATAGCTGTTCCATATTCTATTTCATTATGGTTAACATTCACAGTATCTAATTACTGGCAAGGTAATGATGAGGCACCCTTATGAAAGACCACAGTCCTTTTCATAATGCACTCTCATGGTTCTGCTAATTAAGGAGCGCTACGATTTTTCATCCCGTTACAATGCAGGACCAGCAATATTTTCCCCAAATTGGGACAGTGTGCGAATCACAGCGAGAATCCAGTGTGCCTACAGTACAGAAGTCATGCTACAGGTTGTTACGGGAATGGGAGGTACAATTTTAAAAAAGTAGCCTGGACAAGTTGCTGTAATGCATTTTGTAAATGGTATACACTGGATCTACCTCGCCACCTTTCCTGAAAGCTAATCTAGATTGCCTAGCACTTGCAGGGGACGGGCTCAATCACCTTCTCTGGCAGTTCTTTCCATTTAACTACAATCCTCAGTGAAAATCTTGCTCCTCAGTTCTCCTTTAAATCTCTCCCCCTTCACCTTAAACCTGCAACCTCTAGTTTTAGATTCTCCTATTCTCAGAAAACGATTTATCTACCCTGTCTGTGTCCATCATAACTTATAAATGAATAGATTTGCCCATCAGTCCTCCTACACTCTAGCAAGAACAAATCAAACCTACATCTCTCCTTACAACAAACATTCCTGGAAACATCCTGGCAAATTTCTTCTGCACCATTCCTATTGCTTCCACGTCCTTCTTGTACCAGACTAAAGTGCCTTCTATACACAGAAATGTAGAGCAGAAACTAGAATAACATGAACGGATAACCACGTTACTGAAAAATAAAATGTCAGTGTGGCTGGATGAAAACAGATGAAAGTGGTTGCAAAAAAAAAAGTGGGCCATAGGGCCTGTTCCTGCGCTGTACTGTTCCATATTCTAAACTGCTGGAGGAATTCAGCGGGTTAGGCAGAACCTGTCAATGCAAGGGA
Source organism: Rhinoraja longicauda (assembly GCF_053455715.1). Classification (NCBI taxonomy): domain Eukaryota; kingdom Metazoa; phylum Chordata; class Chondrichthyes; order Rajiformes; family Arhynchobatidae; genus Rhinoraja; species Rhinoraja longicauda. The sequence goes on along the minus strand of NC_135955.1, from coordinate 80,122,051 downwards.
TAGTCGATGTTTCTTTTCAGGACATTTTTGTTCTAGATCACAGCATTAGTAGCTTCCTATGTTTGCAGCCAAAATAAATTTGCATGGAGGATAAACAAAAGAATGGACCAATTAGGCCAAACAATATTTTTCTGTGCTATAAACTCCATGTATAAAATGATAAGATCCAAATTTAATTCCATATTTGGAGAAGAAAGTTACCTTCCTAAAGTTTAAACAGGAACTCTACAAATTACAAATTTAAAACATGTCCATATTTTTATACTTAAGCATAATTACCAACTTCACTGAAGTCTTCAAAAGTAATTTTGCCAGTGCTATCCCGATCATAATCTTTCAGTATCTTCAATACATCAGCCTTCTTTACATCAAATCCCAGAGCTCTCATCGCAACCTAACAGTGCAGAAACATTTGTCATATTCTAATAAAAGTAGCTCTAAGAATCACAACTCTAAAACAACAAACCACAATATTTATAACATTTATTCTTAAAATTTCTTAATTTTTCAAAAAGTGCATGATATGCATGATGAATAATATTTTCTCAGAAGTGCAGCTCATTCTCAAATACCAAAAGATTTATTAGTATTCAATCAGAAGGCAACATTTCCACACATTTCTCCATGCACTTAATGGAACCATCTCTTCACATTTGGGAAATTTTAAAGAGCCAGTTTAAATTTTACACTTGGCTGAGATTACTGAACAAGGAAATAAAAATGACGAGTATGATTTGTCCCATTGAAGGAGGCAGCAGGCCATGAGGCTGGAAGGCAGGAGGCTTACTACAGACGAAGTAGCCAAGTTGCTGGCGAGGATTCTGAGGGAAAGCTATGCAGATGCTAAGACTTTCGATGCTTCGACCTACGAAATTTCGACTTTGCGATGGTGCAAACGGCAGCGACCCGTAGCTCACTTCCGGCCATGTGACCAGGTGTATTAAATGCATTTCAACTTACGATATTTTCGGTTTGCGATGGGTTTCTCGGAATGTAACCCTATCGTAAGTTGAGGAGCACCTGTACATGCATTTGGAAAGATAAACCCTTTCATTTCCATTCGTCACCTTTCTTTCCTCAGATTGCAGAATCAGCATCCTTTTGTTCCCCACCTTTCACCTCCCAGACTCTGATGTTATCGCCACCCCTTTCTCTTCCACCTGACTGTCACATGTCAATGAACCCCTCCTCACATATATTCACCTATCACATGCTAGCTCGTGCCCCACTCTTTATACTTCCACTCTCCTCTTTCAGTCCAGATTTTAACTCAAAATGTGGACTGTCCATTTCCCTCCTCGGATGTTGCCCAGCTTGCCAAGTACCTCCTGCTACCTCTCTTTTTGCTCCAAATTGCAGCTTCTAAACTTTCTTGTGCCTCTACACATTCTGTCAATCTAACAAGGCATTTTCCAAGTTTCTATCTCAGATTTTCAGCATCCATCCACATGCATGTCGGCAGATTGCACAATTGACAATCTCATGATTTATACCGATGAAGTGAATAAACAGCTGTGTTACTTTATATATAACAAGATGAAATTTTAAAAATTGCACCTTCAGTTCATGATAATCTATTGCTTTATCCTTATCCGCATCAAACAAGTCAAATGCTTCCTTAATTTCCCGCTTCTGTTCTTCGGTCAGTTCTCGCCGCTTTTTCCTTTTTGACTTATCAAAGTTAAGCTCCGTTCTGAAATACAGGGCAAGATTAATTGCTGCAGTTACATGAGCTTTTTTGGATGTAGCAATCCCTGTCAATCCCATCGATGGTGGGGAGGTCAATATCCATGATGCACCAGGCAATGGCCACTACTTTCTGCAGCTTCCTGCACTCTTGGGCATTCAAGTTACTGAATAGACCACGATGTAACCAATCATTACATTCTCTACCAAAAACTGTACAGGTTTGATAAACTATTTGGCCAAATCTCTTCAAACCTCTGAGAAAGTAGGGGCTTCGATGTGCTTTCTTTGTGTTTGAATCAATGTGCTGGGGCCAGGAATGAAGGAATCAATCTCTACAAAAAATTTCAATCCTTCAGTTATACATGACGATACTACCCAAGCGTCATTACTGATCCAAAGTGATAGATTTTTAAAATCAATAAAAATAGGATGAGGTTGGGGAATCAGCTTCAGTGAGCAACCTCTGTACAAACAAAAAAAAGGATTAACAAAGCAATTCAAGATGACGAAGATGAACATTTGTCATTGATGCCTTTTCCCTACCGCATCACATATTGCTTCATTAGCTGGTCAATAAAATTCTGGGACTCCTGACTTCAGCAGCATTATACCAAACTGTAGCTGTCCATGAAGACAATCAATCAGTATCTTCCGGGTTACATTTGATATCCTTAAATCTTAAAGGACACCTTTAAAACGCCTTTCCTGGCTAAAGACTAATTATAATTGTAATTTTCTGATAAGAGATCAGTCCTTTCACTGACCAGTCTGTTTCCACCACTACACCTGACAGTGCTTTCCAGCAGCTAACCCAAGCAGCATTTTCGTAAACATCCTCTGCACATTCACCAAAGCCTCCACATCCTTCATGTAATGGGCAACCAGAACTGCACACAATACTCCATATGCGCCTTAACGAAATTTTTAGAATATTGTAGTGACTTACTGACTCTTGGCAAGCATACCATATGCCCTTTTGACCGGTATTTACTTACGTCATCACTCTCAGGGATCTGTTGACTTGGACCCCAAGATCCCTCTGTACATCAGTGCTGTTAAGGGTCTTGCCATTAACTCCATACTTTCCCCTTACATTCAACAATTCGAGTACAAAACCTCACATATGCTTTGATTAAACCCCCAATCTGCTATTTCTCCACCCATATCAGTAAAACTCACTAACGAACTCATCAAAATTCTCCTTTTAAAAAAATAAACCAGCAATTGTCGTGTTTGATGCCTACATTTAGTATGTGTGTGCTTGTGTGTACACATATATATATAGTTCAAGTTTTGTGTGTGTGTATATCTCACTAACATCAAGAGGTACCAGTACAGATCCAGTGCAGAGGAGCAGCATGGTGGCGCAGCGGTAGAGTTGCTAACTTACTGCACCCAGAGACCCGGGTTCGTTCCTGACTATGGGTGCTGGCTACACAGGGATTGTACGTTCTCTCTGTGACCAGCATGGGTTTTCGCCAGGTGCTCCAGTTTCCTCCCACACTCCAAAGGCATAAAGGTATGTAGGTTAATTGGCTTTGGTAATGTTGTAAAATATCCCTAGTGTGTGTAGAATAGTGCTTGTGAGCGGGGATCGCTGGTCGAAGCAGATCTGGTGGGCCGAACGGCCTGTTTCTGCACTGTATATCCAAACTAAAGATCCATGCAGAGCTCTGCAACTCCCAGACATCCAGCCAGAAATAACAGTCTTACACTAGTAGCCTGTCTACTAAGTCACTATAGATCCTGTGTATCTTAATCATCTGGATCAACCTAGCATCAGGGACTATCTGCCTTACTAAAATCCATGTAGACAACACACACACTGCCCATCTCTCTTCAATCGCCTGTCATCTCAAAAAACTCAATCAAGTTAGCAAAGCATGACCTGCAGCATACAAAACCATGCTGACTTTCTCTAATTATCCTATTCTCTTCTAAAATGCAAGTAAACTATCCCAAAGAAACCTTTCCAATAGCTTCCCTACCACCGAATAATAGTAGGTTTCATCCACTTCTATGTTACCCTCTACTAAACAATGGAACAATATTGACCATTCACCAGTCCTCCAGGACCCCATCTGTGGCTAGAGCAGTCCCAAGAACCATTTTTCAAGAAACCCAACACCACCACCTTCTTCTGACCAATTGTATATGATAGATAAACTTCTTTATCGGGCTTGTTATTATAAATTAAGTAAAAAGAACAAGCTCTGAGCCCATTGGAGCATCACTAAATAGATTATTTAAGCCAGACACTCAAACTATTACTTTCTGTTTCTTGCCAGAGTCAATTTGTCACTCCCCCTTCAGTCCTACAAGCGTTTTGTTTTTAACCAACCGTCCTGCTTGGTATCCATCTTAACCAACGTGTCTAAAAATATTTGATCACTGTTACACTGCACTTTCTGTAAATTGTAAAGTGTGTAGGAAGGAACTGCTATCGATGCTGGTTTGCACAAAAGATAGACACAAAGTGGTGGAGCAACAGCAGGACAGGCATCTTTAGTTTAGTTTAGAGATACAGCACAGAAACAGGCACTTCGGCCCACCGAGTCCATGCCGACTAACGATCCCCACACGCTAACACTATCCTACATACTAGAGGAAAATTTACAATTATAGCTAAGCCAATTAAACAAAAAAAAACAGCGCGTCTTTGGAGTGTGGAAGGAAACCATAGTACCTGGAGAAAACCCACAGAGTGGGCCGAAGGGCCTGTTTCTGCACTGTATGTCTAAACTAAACTAAAGATGCTGCTTTGCTTCAGCACTTTGCGTCTATCTTTTGTGTAAACCAATTGTCCCTAGTATGAAGGATAGTGTTAGTTGGTGGGGATTGCTGGTGGAATTCATTGCCACAGAAGTCAATGGATCTTTTTAAGGCAGAGATTGATAGATTCTTGATTAGTACAGGGGTCAGGGCTTATAGGGAGAAGGCATGAAAATGGGGTTAGGAGGTTTGGGGAGAGATGGACCAGCCATGATTGAATGGCATAGACGATGCGTCGAATGGCCTAATTCTGCTCCTATCACTTATGAACATCATAAGATCTTAACCCCATTCTCCTGCCTTATCCCCATAACCTCTGACACCTGTACTAATCAAGAATCTATCTATCTCTGCCTTAAATATATCCACTGTGGAGACACATTCAACACCACCATATGAACGTACAAACTCCGGACAGACAAACAACCGTAGTCAGGATCGAACCCGGCTCTCTGGCGCTGTAAGACAGCAACTCTACCACTGTGCCGCCACTACTCAGAGTTACTCCAGCGTTTTGTGCCTATCATAAGGGTACACTGTTAACAAGAAACAGCAGGAAAAGCAGTAGTAAGTGCCTTCCACGATGTTTCAGCGCCACCAACACACTCGCCTCAACGCGCCGACACTCACCTCAACGCGCATCACACTTGCCTCAACGCGCCGACACTCGGCTCAGCACCCGCCGCACTCACATCAACGCCGCACTCACCTCAACACTGACAATCGCTTCAACGCTCACCGCACTCACCTCAACGCCCACCGCCTCACATCAACGCCGCACTCACACCAACGCCGCACTCACCTCAATGCCGACACTCGCCTCAGCGGCCGCAGCATCTTCGGCGGTCACTCGAAGCGAGTGTGACTGTCCTCTGGGAGGACGCCTGTGCGTGACTTAGTTCAACGTGGGAAGACTGGGGCACAGACAGCCACCACACGGTCCTTGACAGATCTGGATCAGGATCCAATGGCATGGAGTCCAAGACAACCGGAGACCCTTTTCTGCCGCAGCCTTCACCCGCCTTCCCAGCCGTTGTGACGCTCCACGAAAGCCAACCATCACCCTCCGCCTGGTCCACCGTTGAGGTCTTGGTTGGATTGCTCTTTGTCAGGGACCTCCCCCTCGACCGGACCGCCATGGGTGACCCTACCGGGAGCATAGCTGCAGACGGCATAACTCTCAGGACCACACACGCTTCTCCACCACGACAAGGCAGGGTGACAATCCACGGAGGAGAACGCCCGCAGCACTCACCTCAACGCCGACACTCGCCTCAACGCCCGCAGCCCCCAGCGCCGACACTCGCCTCAACGCCCGCAGCCCCCAGACTCGCCGCAGCGCCCTCAACAAACCAAGGCGCCAACAACACGCCGCACTCACCTGAGTGCCAGACTCATGGCGACCGCTCGCCTCCGACGTCCGTGAGAGGGGAAGGGGCGGGACGTCGACGCTCATTGGCCGGGACCGGCCGCTGGTCACCAGCCGGCCGGGAGAGACGGTGCTTACTACTGGCCGGTCGGCCTGTCGATCAAACTACGTCAAGGACAAAGCGACCGCGAGCGGCGACAGTTATAACCCGGCGGCCGTTGCGCCTGCGCAAACTCGTCGCCCGGGCAACCGCGGCCCGCGCGCGTCTCAGTGGCGGCTCCGCAGTCCCGGCTGCGGCCACAGAGAGAACGTGGCACTGTCGAGCAGTCGTTGGTTTATCTTTGGTCAGCGCACAGTAGGGGACAGTAACACAGTTAGAGCACAGTAGGGGACCGTAACACAGAGTCAGAGCACAGTAGGGGACAGTAACAGTCAGAGCACAGTAGGGGACCGTAACACAGAGTTAGAGCACAGTAAGGGACCGTAACACAGTTAGAGGCCAGTAGGGGACTGTAACACAGTCACAGCACAGTAGGGGACCTTAACACAGTCAGAGCACAGTAGGGGACCGTAACACAGAGTTAGAGGCCAGTAGCGGACCGTACACAGAGTTAGAGGCCAGTAGGGGACTGTAACACAGAATCAGGCCACAGTAGGGGACCGTAACACAGAGTTAGAGCACAGTAGGGGACCGTAACACAGTTAGAGCACAGTAGGGACCGTAACAGAGTCAAAGCACAGTCGGGGAAGTAACACATAATTAGAGCAGTCGGGCACAGTAACACAGTTAGAGGACAGTAAGGGACCGTAACACAATTAGAGAACAGTAGGGAACCGTAACAATAGTTAGAGCACAGTGGGGGACTGTAGCCCAGAGTTTTAGAACAGGAGGGGACCGTAACACAGTTGGAGCACAGTAGGGGATCATAACTCGGAGTTAGAGCACAGTAGGTGGATATAAGACAGTGTGAGAGCACAGTAGGTGACCGTAACACAGAGTTACAGCACAGTCGGGGAAGTAACACAGAGTTAGAGCACAGAACTCTGACCACTGACCATCAATGGTGCTGCTGTGGAGCAGGTGAGCAGCACCAAATTCCTGGGGGTGAACATCACCGAGGATCTCTCCTGGAGCAACAACACCACGTCCATCGCCAAGAAAGCCCAGCAGCGCCTCTACTTCCTCAGCAAACTGAAGAGAGCGGGAGCGCCCACACCCATAATGTACACTTTTTACCGAGGCGCCATCGAGAGCATCCTCAGCAGCTGCATCACTGTGTGGTTCGGAAGCTGCACAGCCTCCAGCCGTAAGACCCTGCAGCGCATAGTGAACACTGCTGAGAGGATCACTGGCGCCTCACTCCCAACACTCCTGGTCCTTTACACCACCCGCCTCACCCGCAAAGCATTGAGCATTGTGGGCGACCCCTCCCACCCCTCCAACAGCCTCTTCACCCTCCTGCCTTCAGGGAGAAGGTTTCGCAGCCTGAGGTCGAGCACCACCCGACTAAAGAACAGTTTTTTCCACCAGGCTGTCAGGATGCTGAACTCTCTCCCCTCCCTTCCTCCTCTCTCCCCTGCCCCCATTGGACCTGGACTTTAACACCCCACACACACGCACATCCAGCACCAGACACTTTTTTTTAACGCTGCTATGGACAGGCTTTGCACTACTGTATTGTAATATATTCATCTTCATCTGAAGTCATTGAAGTGACTATATTTTATATTTTATGTTGATTGTTGTTTGCTGTGCCTTTTTAATTTTAACTTAATTTTATGCACTTTGTTCCTCGGGATTGTGGGAAACGGTATTTCGATTTTCTGTCTGTGTAAACTGGCTGAGGATTGACAATAAAGTTGACTTTGACTTTGACTTTGAGAAGGGAGATGCAACACAGTAGGGGACCGACACATAGTTAGAGCACAGTAGCGGACCTTAACACAGTTAGAGCACATAATGGGGAAACAACAGAGTTAGAGAACAGTAGGGGACCCTAACACAGTTAGAGCATAGTAAGGGGATGTAACACAGAGGTTGAAAACAGCGGAATGTAATACCGTTAAAGAACAGTCGGGGGATGTAATACAGTTATTGAATATCAGGGGGAATGTGACACAGAGTTAGAGAGCAGTGGAGGAGGGGTAATAGAGAACGAAAAGGGAATGTAACACGGAGTTAGAAAACAAAAGAGAATGTAATACAGAATTAAAGAAGTTAGGGAATGTAATCTAGAGTTCAAAAGCAAAAAGAGGGGGTGTAACAGAGTTACAAAAAGAAACATAGAAAAATAGGTGCAAGATTGGCCATTCGGCCCTTCGAGCCAGCACCGCCATTCAATATGATAATGGATGATCATCTAAAGTCAGGAGCCCATTCCTGCTTTTTCCCTATATCCCTTGATTCCTTTAGCCATAAGAGCTAAATCTCACTCTCTCTTGAAAACATCTAGTGAACTGGCCTCCACTGCCTTCTGTGGCAGAGAATTCCACAGATTCGCAACTATCTGGGTGAAGATGTTTTTCCTCATCTCAGTCCCAAATGGCCTACCCATTATTCTTAAACTGTGACCCCTGGCATAAACTCATTATTCTTAAACTGTGCAAGTAAACTGATAGCAACCTGCCTCCCGGAGCAGGGGTGGTGGGGGGGGAGGGGAAGAGTTCTGTCCCGTCCCGGTGCGGGGATGTTCATTGGTAGACGGTGGCAGCTCTCCCACTGTTGCTTAGCCGCTGGACTCTGGACGGTGTGGGGAAGGAGCTGAGCCGGCCAGGGAGAGGAGGGGGGACGGGGGAGCCGAGGGCAGGCCCATTGCCAGGCCTCACCGCCGCTGCTGCTGCTGCTGCTGCCGCCTTTCCCCTTGGCCCACCTCAGGCTCGCAGTTACCCAGTCATGCCCAGGCCCAGGCCCCGACTGCTTCCCCTGGCACCAGGTCTGGCTCTCCAGCCCCCAAGAGACAGGAGGCCGAGTCCTGCTCAACGTGCCCCAACTGCGCAGGCACGGACGCGTTCGGTCTGCGCACAAGTGGATGCGGCGGCCATCTTACGTAAGTACCAGATCAACAGAGCCCCAACTGCGCATGCATGGTTTTTCAAACTTTAAAATGTGCATAACTTTAAAAATATAACACCGATTTCAATGAAACGGCTTCCATGGGACCACGGTGAGTAAGGTGGGCTAAAAATTGTTGCGCTATCATGTACCTTTTTGGCTGTAGTTCAGGAACAAGCGAACAAATTAGAGTTTTAGATGTGAAGATGTTGGCAACACCCTATTTCAAACTTAGTTGTAATACCATTCTTAGCAACATAAATCAGCGTCTTCTTCACGTTGATAAATAGGTGAGAGCAATTTTGCTTCCCTGGACCCTAAAATTGAATACACTGCCAAGCAGACAAAACAAGATGAGGTGGTTTCATACCATATCAGCCTGACTTTGGAAAGAATGATACTTGGATGTTTGTCAAATTAAACTTTAAAAGTGCATGGAATTCATAGAAACATAGAAAAATAGGTGCAGGAGTAAGCCATTCGGCCCTTCAACCCAGCACCACCGTTCAATACGATAGTGGCCGATCATCTAAAGTCAGTACAACGTTCCTGCTTTTTCCCCACATCCCTTGATTCCATTAGCCCTAAGAGCTAAATCTAACTTTCTCGTGAAAACATCCAGTGAATTGGCCTCCAGTGCCTTCTGTGGCTGAGAATTCCACAGATTCACAACGCTCTGGTTGAATTTTCTTTTCCTCATCTCAGTCCTAAATGGCCTACCCTTTATTCTTAAACTGTAACCCCTGGTTCTGGACTCCCCCAACATCGGGAACATTTTTCCTGTATCTAGCCTGTCCAATGCTTTAAGAATTTTTTGTTTCTATAAGATCCCCTCTCATCTTTCTAAATTCCAATGAATACAAGCCCAGTAGCCCTATTCTTTCATCATATGTCAGACCCGCCATCCCGGGAATTAACCTGGTGAACCTACGCTGCACTTCCTCAATAGCAATAATGTCCTTCCTCAAATTAGGAGAACAAAATTGCACACAACACTCCTGCATCCCTGTTTACTTGTGCATACAAATAATACCAACTAGAGATAATGTTATCAGTTGATAAAGGTTCAATTATAGGAAGAAAGGATGACAGGAGCTTCAAAGATAGTTAAAAGAAGGAAAACAACTAAGTTATCAAACGACACTGGCTTGAAACATGAAAAACTTGGCTTAAGTCTATTATCCAGAGTAGGGGAATCGAGATACCAGAGGACATAGGTTTAAGATCAGGGTGGATAGATTTAATATTAACCTGAGGGGCAACTTCCTTTACACATAGGGTGGTGGGTGTATGGAACGAGCAGCCGGAGGAGGTAGTTGAGGCAGGTACTATTGCAACATTTAAGATACATTTTGACAGGTACATGGACAGGACAGGTTTGGAGGGATATGGGCGAAACCCAGGCAGGTGGGACTGGAATAGATGGGACATGTTGGTCGGTGTGGGCTCATGGGGCCCAAGCGCCTGTTTCCACACTGCATGACTCTTAAGTGCACATTCAGATAGATATTAAGGAAAATAAATTGCTCAATAAATTATGTTGTTGGAATTTATGGCATAATGGTTTTAATAATGTCCAATTTGTATCTTATTTTATTTTTGAAATAGTTTATTTGCATACTTTTATTGGAGAAATGTACCAGCTTCCAATGGCTGCACTGTATTCAATATTTTATCATTTAAGGTTATTCTTTAAATTTTACCTGACCAATTGAGAAATTCATAAAGATGTGGATTTTTTTGAGAAGGAACATGTTTTATCTTGTCCATTACCAAATACTATAAAGATCTTTTTTTGCAGCTTCTCATTAGACCCCAGTCCGTCTTTGTTTTTATCAGGTCAGAGAAGGTAGAAAGAATTATGTATTAATTTAAACAAGCCATTTTTGCAAATCTGTTCTCTTTGCAAAATCAGGCAAGTAATATTTCAACTATACGTTTAATATCCATTTAGTATCTAAAATTAAAGAGCCTATTTAAAAACCTGCATCACTGAAATTGTTATTATGGTAATGAAACTTTAAAGGCATTGTTTCATAAAACATAAAAACTTCAATATGAATTTTCTTTTTCTATTGTTAAATCAAATTTTCATTTCTATTTTTTGGAAACTTAATATACTCACAACATATTCACCATGTTAGTTGCAGAATTGTTACACGACTATACAAGTCCCCAAAGATGGATGATCATAAAATAGTCTCCTCTAATTAGCAAGTAATAACCTTAAATATCTAAGAACGAATATCATTTAATTTACAATTACACTCCTTCTTTACAAAGCAATCTTAATAAAATCTGAAAGCTGAAATGTTAAGTTTTGTGCCACCAATCTTATCGAGCATTCTGTCCACAAGAATATTTCAACCATAAGACGAGAGCTGCAATGTACTGAAGAGTGAATGATGAAATTTTATGGCACACTCCAACACTGGCAACATAATTCGAGGTCAAGTTGTAAAGACTTTCAGCATCAAAGGAATCAAAATGACCTGGTAACACTTGTTGCACAAGGTTATTTTCCACTAGAGTCATTAGGCGTCTGCATGTTCGGATGTAGTCACTGATGTTACTGTAAGGGAGCCAGTCAATCAGGGCACCATTGTATACGACATCACCACTAAAGAGAATACGGTTCTCCTGGTCATGAAGGCAGATGCAACCTCTGGAGTGACCAGGCATGTGTAGGACAGTGAGTTGACGGTTTCCAAGATTAATAATGTCACCTAGCATGAAAAACATAAGGATCTCAGGAAAATTTCTGTAATTGCCAATTATGTTTAATATATAATGCAAGTATTTCAATCATTAATATATAAAAACTTTAATAGCAACCCAGTCGTGACCATAAAAAACCTTACAATAACTTTGTTGGCTTTATATAATTATAGGACCATTTTTTTTGTGAAACACCTTAACATTGTTAACCTTAATAAGCAAAATGTAGTGTTATTTTATCTTGTCTTAGGGGTAGACTGTGGAAAAGCATAGAACTTATACAAAACTTTTGGGAGGTTATTTTACCTCTCCTGGTCACCTGCACTATTGCAGTCAAGATCTACAGTTATGCTGCAATGATGATTTGATCATAGAATCATAGATTCGCCTGTTTTGTCAGTCATTCAGACAATGGCCAATCTTTTCCCTCCACTCCATTTTCTTGAAATATCCCCAGATCTCTCAATTTCCTTGACATACTGAAGTCTGTTGGTCTATGTTCTCAACGAACTCTATGATTGAGCCTGTAAAACCCTCCTTTTGTAGCCTCCTCCCCCCCTCGGCATGGACTATTCTTCTGCACCCTTTCCAATTTAATGACACTCGTCCTATACCTGTGCAACCAGATCTGCACACAGTACTCCAATTGTGCTCTCACCAAAGACTTGTACAACAATAACATTATATTCTCAATTTGTTCTTTTCAACCACACAGTCTACCTGACTCATCACTTTCAGGAATTGAGCACAAATACTCCCAGATCACTCAGGTCTGTAACACTTTCCAGGGCTCTTCCATTTACTGTGCAATTCCTACTCTAGTTCCTTATCACCCCCCCCCCCTCCTTCTAATTGATCTAGATCACATTGTAAACTTAGATGCCCTTCCTCACTATCCACTATATCACCAATGTTTGTGTCATCTGCCAATTTACCAACAATGTTAAATACATTGTCATCCAAACCAATTATGTAGAGAACAATAGTATACCCACAGAGGAAACAAGGCAGAGTTGGGTTAAGGTCCTTCCCTTGGCCCTCTTTGAGATGAGGGTGACCCCACACGGAGCTACTAAACTAACACCGGCCGAAATAATGTAAGGTCAGACGCTACGCACCCCCTGGGGTGCGACTAAGAGTGTGGAAGTTAGTTTTGCCCTACATGCCCTCAGCGATTAATTAATTACTTATGCACAGCAATTAACCCATGCCTTATCAGTCCTGCATTACCAGGTACGAGAGGCACAGAAGCCACTACCAGTTGAGCACGGGGTCGAGTCCATACTACCAGGAGACTACGTACTGGTAGGGAACTGGGATCCGAAGAAATTGGGACCACGCTGGAAGGGACCATACCAAGTGCTACTGACAACACTCATCACCGTGAAGGTTGAAGACCACCCACGTTAGATACATCTGACTGCAAACGGATCGGAAAACCAAGAAAGGACAATGCGGCTACTGACCCTCCTTTTTGTCCTGGGGCTGGCCTGGGTGGGCAGGACCTGGGGAAATTATCTGGTATATGGGGTGCGACAAAGTTCTCAACATGTCCATGTGGGACGAGCCGTGAGAAGATCAAGTTACTGTCCCTTCGACCTGTGTTTTGTGAAATATTCTGATCTCAGAAAGATTGTGACTGCTTTTAATTGATATTTGTTATACAGTGTATCCAACCACTCTGTGCTTCGTGGGGACTTTAATTGTTATCAAATAATGATAAAAAGAGGGAATGAAAGAGTTTTAGAACTGCAGAGGAATGACTCAGGCAAGAAATATGTGGAAACAAGATAAAATGCTGTGATTAGCTGAAATTGCGATGTTGTGTATGACAAAAGAAACAGATCCAAGGTGTTGTGATTAAAAAGATCAGACGCCCGATTGCTAACTAAAACCACACAGAAAGACCAGCCTTGATCCAGACAAGATAAGAACTGGTGCCAGAAAAGATAGGAACTGGTAGAGGAATGTAGACAATAGACAATAGAAAATAGGTGCAGGAGAAGGCCATTCGGCCCTTCGAGCCAGCACCGCCATTCAATGTGATCATGGCTGATCATTCTCAATCAGTACCCCGTTCCTGCCTTCTCCCCATATCCCCTGACTCCGCTATCCTTAAGAGCTCTATCTAGCTCTCTCTTGAATGTATTCAGAGAATTGTCCTCCACTGCCCTCTGAGGCAGAGAATTCCACAGATTCATAACTCTCTGACTAAAAAAGTTTTTCCTCATCTCTGTTCTAAATGGCCTACCCCTTATTCTTAAACTGTGACCCCTGGTTCTGGAGGTACTGAGGGATGTGTGTGATTAATTACCCGTGAATACTCAGATATAAATAATACTGTCTGTGCACAATTCAAGTGAGTGGGACCACGAGGGACAGCAAGTGTGTAGCCATACTCGGGGTTGCTCTCCCACTCCCCCATGTGTAATTAAAAAGGTATTGTTACTTTCTTAAGGTGTCTAATGTGGTTTGTTGTCTGATAGTGCGGGATCGAACTTTAACACTAGATGCAGGAAAAATCTTCCCGATGTTGGGTGAGTCCAGAACCAGGGGACACAGTTTAAGAATATCATATCATATCATATCTATACAGCCGGAAACAGGCCTATTCGGCCCTCCAAGTCCGTGCCGCCCAGCGATCCCCGTACATTAACACTATCCTACACCCACTAGGGCCAATTTTTACATTTACCCAGCCAATTAACCTACATACCTGTACGTCTTTGGAGTGTGGGAGGAAACCGAAGATCTCGGAGAAAACCCACGCAGGTCACGGGGAGAACGTACAAACTCCTTACAGTGCAGCACCCGTAGTCAGGATCGAACCTGAGTCTCCGGCGCTGCATTCGCTGTAAAGCAGCAACTCTACCGCTGCGCTACCATTGTGCTGGTGTACAGGTACATATAGATAGGAAAGGTTTTGAGGGATATGGACCAAATAAACTAGTTTAGATGGGGGCATCTGGAATGGACGAGTTGAGTAGAAAAGTGTTTCCTATGGCTCTATCTCCAGCATTTGCTAGCTTAATTTGGTCAACCTTCTGTTCGTTTCTATGCCCTCAATACTGCCTTCAGTTGAAATCTACCAGCTGAGCACGAAGTGCAGCTCCTACGGTTTCAATAAGACCGAGTTAGATTGTGCCCACTGAGCAGCAGCAAGACAAGGATTTATGCGTTGATTTCCGCCGAAAGGCGAGCGGCCACCACAGCGACAAGACATTTACCCTCGTCCAGGACTCGGGAAGGCTGCACAGCCTTCACTCTGTACGTGTTTGCTTTCCAGCCCGGCCGAGGGACCATGGAAAACTCGCCGTCAGACAGCCAGGTGACCGTCTCGTAGTTGTCCCCCTGCATCAAGCCTCTGGCCTCGGCCCTGTGCACGGCCACCCGCTCGAAGTGGTGCAGGCCGCCCGAGTGGTCGAAGTGGATGTGGGTGGCGACGGCCAGCACGGGTTTGCTGCCGATCAGGCCCCGGGCCCGCAGGAAGCCAGGCAGGTTCACTAGGCCCAGGCCGCTGTCCACCACCAGGTCCCGCTGCGAGCCCTGCAGCAGCCAGATGTTGGCGCGCTTGTCCGCCTCGAAGAAGCGCTCACGGATCAGGTACAGGCCGGCCGACACCTCCTGGTGCCAGAACCATTCCCCGGTCCCGTCCATGTCCGGCCCCGCGAACATCGTCCTCACCTCACTGGACCCAGCAACCGCACCGCACCGCCCCCAGTCCAGCAACACAACCGCGCTCACTGGCTGGCTGGCTCCAGCCCAGCCCAGCCCTTCCCCCACCGCTAGCAACCTGCGAGACGCGTCAAAAGACCTCCCCCAGTGCCTGGGGACCGGTGCTGTGTGTGTGTGTGTCTATGATTTTACAATACAATATATCTTTATTGTCATTGTACAGGGGTACAACGAGATTGGGAATGCCATTCCATACGGTCATTTATTGTCTCTCCCTGTCTTCATTTCTACATTTCATGCTCAAGTGTTGTATCCAGAACCAACTACATTTTAACATTCATGCCATCTTTATTTCTACTCTTACAATAATTCTTCTTCAATTTCTTTTCGCCTCACCTACCCAACATTATACCCATTTGCCACCTTAACCCAATCTCTACTCGCTCCCTGACAAATAAGGAAAATCCTGACGAAACTTTGTTTTCCTTCATTATTCTTCCAAATATTATTTTCCAGTATGTTTTACTGCATTGACTTACAAACCATTGCAGGAGTTTAAATAAACTGGTAAAAATCTATCATCTGTAAACTTCCCGTTTATTGATCATAAATGAGCGTGGTTTTGTTTAGTTGTTTTGGTTTATCGTCCAAACCAGCTCAATTTGCATTGTGTTATTTACTATTCCACTGGCTATTCATTTGTTGGTGTCAACCTTTTTCATCCAGTCATAATCATCACGGTTGTTATCCACATTTGGTGATGCCCTGTAAGAAGTAATCATCTTTGTTTAGTTTATATTAATACAGAAAGTAGAATCTTAGAAAACATACTGAATAGAACAATTCGCACCAGACAGAGAGAGGCAACGAGAGAGAGAAATGTTAATGTTGTTTGAACTTTTCAGCATGTTAGAATTTAAAGTGTTTTAAGGTGATAATGCTATGGCAAATATTTTGTTCTTTGTGTTAAGCTAAAATAAATGCTTTGTTATCATTAGGATAATACTTTTGTAAAACAATTTATTTTAAGCTTTATGTACAGAAGGAAACAAACTATAATATATCTAGACCAAGGAAGATATATAGACCAAACTTGTTCAAGATCTTCGCAATTATAAACTTCTTGTTGTATTGTAAAAAACAACATTTACAATACATGTTATGCTCATCTTAATCATTCACAGTTAACTGGTTAACATTCATGTCATTCTAATTAGTAGGAATATGGCAGGAATATGTAGGAATATGGCAGCTTACCTAATATACTGTGGCTTCTTCTTGCCATCAACAACATCCTTATCTATATGAACACTAATGATATTTGAATTTGGGATCTCATACATTGGTTCAAGCAGTATTTGTTCCTGAAATAAAATCAAACATTACCATCTATCAGACATGTAATTTTAGCTGCATGTATTTGCGTAGAAGTTAGAACCAGTTAAACCCAGCAAACTTGCATAGAAGTTAAACCCAGCAAAAGCTGAAGCACTTTCACATATTTTCTGTTGAAGTCTTGGAGAGTAGAGATTGGACTGGGCATTTTTTTTGTTTCAATACATCCTAAAATAGTCTCATTTCTCCATTATATTTTGTGGATGTGATCAAAGTGGGCAGATACCTATTAATTTCTTA